>NW_006204037.1:1517382-1519177 GCF_000334495.1 Tupaia belangeri chinensis
ACCCTACTGGCAAATCCAAGTGTTCTGTTGGAAAAAAAAAAGAAAGAAAGAAAGAAAGAAAAAAAGCTGATGTCCTGAAAAAAAAAATTGAATATGCTGATGCCTAGGCATTAGGCTCAGAAATTCTGACTTCTGACTCAATTGGCATGGAGTCTCTAGAACTGCACATTTTACAATGTCCCCCAGATGATTCCAAAGCACTGTTAGGGTTGGAACACCAATGTCCTAACAACTCTTGGACAGTTACTCTACTGCTCCACATTCTGCCTGTCCTACCTGCGATTAAGTCTAAGCAATTTCTACATTTTAAACTAGTTACTTGTTACCTGTCTCGGATGCAACAAAGATGAAACAACACAAATTTTCTGCTTATTGATCCTTCCATCCTTGATAACAATTTGAAATTTTCAAGTTCCATTTTTATTTTGAGTCAGCATATTACTGCAGGCTCCTGACCAAAAGCAAGGTTGTAAAACAAATTTCACGGGTTGTGACAAAATTTCAAACTAACAGAGTACGATATCTTAGAGATCATCACAAGTAGCAAGAATAGTAGGATTTTGGAAAATGTTTGTGTCAGTTAAATATACACAGAAGGTGATTTTCAAAAAATTTGTAGAAAATGGAATTAAGGAATGAATTTATTTTTAAACAAAAATTGAAATCCACTTATGTTTTCATAATAGGCATTTTCCATAAACATTTTGGCGATCCAGCTTACATATGTGTGTGAGGACATATGCCAAGTTAGAAAATAAAACGTATCTCTACAGTAAATTGTTGGGCTCTTATAGTCAATTCTAGTTGTTTACCTTTTTCTCACTGTCAGAGGACTGATAAGCCTACATAATGTCATGAAAATAGATGTATGTAGTCATGGGACCAACAGATGGCACAATGGATACATTGCTGGCCTCCCACTTGAACCACAGTTCAAGTCCCGGGCCCGGCGGCTTAGAACTCATGCCCAGAGCATGTGTGTGCATGCCCAAAATCCCAAGAGGAGAATGGAGGAGAAGGGATTGCAACGTGGCCATCTCTCCTGGGCGGGGGGGGGGGGGGTGTGATTCTTTGCTTTCTGTCTCTGTGTCTCTCTGGCAAGCACATATGCCCTGTAGCACCCCCACCCCTGAAAAAGGATAGTTTTTCAAAGAGAAATACATACTTTCTATGTACGAAGAATTAAAAATTACAACTTCCAGAAATGACTCTAGTAAGTAGGAAGACTGAGCTGATGATCTGTATGCCATAAAATATCATTCAACATCCAGGTTCTGTTCCAATCCTAACTACTCAAAACACTACTCTTTCTCTTCATTCATGATGCAGTTACATCATGGTAGATGGCCATGTTGGGTCACTAAGAGTCATCAGCTGAAAAGTTAATGGATCCAACATCCTAGAACACCCTATAGAGCCAGCATGTCATTTCATCTAAGTTATTTCATATCCTCCCAATAAATCTCTTATTACTTGAGCTAGTTTTAATATGTTTCTGTTCACTCATTCACTTAATGAGTACTTATTATGTGCCAGTAACGATAACCAACATGGCAGTTTGGTCCTGCCTTTATGAAGTCCACTTTCTTACAACCACACTTATCCCAATTAAAATAATTCTGTTATTCCCCTATCTTTAAATAGATTTAAAGTCAAGGCCCATGAGCTTAACTTTAATGTTTCCAGGGCAGCCATGAGCAAGGGAGCAACATGCTCAAGGTGTTGAGGTATGAGTTCATACTCAGTGATTACCAGTGTAGCAGAATGTTCCCAGGGGCTCTATTTCTCCAGGTTC
>NW_006204037.1:1519208-1548119 GCF_000334495.1 Tupaia belangeri chinensis
GAGCTTAAAAAGGTCAAAGATAAAACAATAGATGGCAAATAATCCTACATCCTGGAGTTGCTAGACAATCTGGTAGGACTTGAAAAGGTGCAGTTTTTCTGACCTTTAGCTGAAATCTCACATTTACCTTTTAAAAGAGACCAGAGAAACTATTATAATAAAAGACAAGAAATTCAAGAAAGGATTTCTTTTGAGAGAGAGGCTGGCATGCTAACTCTCCCCTCTCCACTGGATTTTAATGACAGAGGAAAAGACTTCTGATGATGCTTTGTGAGTTCTATTTTTTCAAAATAGCAGCTATACTTTCTAATAGATTGAGAAGTTTTATAACACAGTTCGAAAAAAGAAAAAGTATGAATCATATAGTCTGTAATTGGTCACCAGCTAGCTATGTGTCACTTAATATATCACTAATCTCTCTGAGATTCTGCCACATCATATCTAAAATGGGAATTGGATTAGGTTTGTTGAATCCTTCAAATGGAAATCCCCATAATTTTTGGCCCTTTTTCCCTGCTCTGTGGGTGCACTTGGACAGTGACAGGGAAGGAGTATCCCCAGGGCACAGTTTTAAAATCCCTGAACCTTCTCAGATCCTTGAGTTTCCATGGTATCTCCCAACATTAAGATCCTAGGACTTGACTTTTCTTATAAGTAAAACCATTTGGTCATTTTGGTTTTCCTATCACTTCCTATCCTATTAACCACGCACTCTTTGTTGGAACCAGTTCTAAGCGGGCAGGCATGATTTTCTCTTTAAATATTTTATGCATTCAAACCTACTTTTTCCATGAAAAAAAAAAAAAACCCTAAAAATGATCAACTTTCATGTTTAAATCCATGTGTCAGAGTTAAGAGTCAACTTCCAGACTCCAAATCCCCTTAATACTATTTTCTCTCCAATTTGCAATTAACAAAATTTGAAGCTTTTCATATTCTAGTGCATGATATGCTTTAATCCCTTAAAAATAATTTTGAAAAGTTGCTTCACTTAATTGAGTGATGATGTGTTTGTTGAAACATCCTGGTCAATTATTTTGTGTGGGTCCGCTCTTTCTAGAAAATGAAGAGGAGCAAGGAGCAAAGCAAGGAGCCATCTATCCTGTTATGAAGGCCTAGTTGTGATGGCATGTGCTGGTAGGCACTGCTACCCATCTGGCTGAGGCCACAGAGGAGGACTGGGTTCAATCCCGGCCTACCTTAAAAGCTGGATGTGGCAGTGCGTGCCTGTAGTTCTAGGGACTACTTGGAAAACTTAAAAAAGAAGATTGCTCCTCATGATTTGGGTGGCCCTCATTCAATAATTTGATGGCCTAAATAGGACAAAAAGATTGACCTTCTCACAAGTAAGAGGAGACTCCTCCTACATGGCAGCTGGAGCTAGGACATTTTTCCCCCCTGAATTTAGAGTTGGACTGAAACACCAGCTCTCTGAGGGCATGAGGACTGCCAGCTTTTGGACTGGAACTTACGCCATTGGGTCCTCTGGGTCTCCAGCTTGCCAAGTACAGATCTTGGGATTTCTCAGCTAACACAATATGTAAGCACATTCTGTAAAATACATCTCTTTCTATGTATATGCATCCTGTTGATTCTGTTTTCTGGAAAACTCTGACTAATACACATAGAAATACATTTAATTTTTTTTTAAAACAAAATATGTGAGCATTTTATCCACATAAGTTTAAGCCCATCTCCTTCTCTAGAATTCCATTAAAAACTTCATGGACAACCTTTTACTTTTCAAAGGAACTGTACAGAACAGACTGACACTTTTAAAAATATATATAATTTCTTCCTTTTTTTACAATAACATTTTGTGTGTTTTTTTAGAAGTTGCTACTAGCAGAATTCTTTCAGCACTGCTGATATTAAAGTGATCACCTTTACCTTTGGGTCCTTTGTTTCCAGTGACTCATTATAAGCAGCAGCTGGAGGTGGTGGGGGAGGAGCAAGAGAGCAAGAGGGGGCTCTGGATGGTGTGAAAATAGCTACACAGAGAGCTTATCTGCATGTGTGACCTGCTAACATGGTTGCCTGGCAACAGTGGCCTCTACCCACATTGTGCTCAGGATACAAGTTGCTTTTTAGTGATATCCCTGCTATTCCCTTTAGCATTAAGGTTGATTCTTACATTTCTAAAGAAAGTATACCCACTTTTTCTGTAGTAAAACTAATCTTAATGATGATTAACTAAGTTAACATAAACACTGAAACTGAACCAAAGTAGCGAAGATTATCATGGCATTTCTTCAAGGGACCACATAGCTACATGTTAATAGGACACAATTTATTAAGGAATGGAGATAGGCAGGGGATAGATTTTTATTTGGGCCTCTTCTCCTGATGGGGTAGTGCCAACTCACAGCTCTCTGTCTCCTCTGACTATTCTCTGCTTCCCGATACTATGAACTGCTGAGAATCCCAACTATGTAAAGCATTTCTGGGGATTTCCACTGGGGTCCAGGCTTCCTCATGATGGGTGGGTTCTTGGAAATGAAGTAAAAGTTGTGGTTGTCCAGGGGCTTCCCATCTGTGTACTTCAAGCCGAATGTCTTCATCTTAATACCAGCCCCAACTATTGATTTAATATCTGGTGAATCATGATTATATTTGTAGCCCCAACATGTAAGACTGCGGTGGTCAATCACTTAGCACACCATTGTCTTTGCAGGTTTGTTCCATGTTACATCTTTGTACATGTTTGACTTTTTTCTATCATTGAAGACTCTCTGCCTATGGATTTCTTTTCCAGAAGAAATTCTAATCATCTCAGAGCTCCCATTGAGACATTGCATAGAGCCAGATCCTATTTCCTTGTTTTCCACACCAATATCCATCACCTTCCTTCTAGAACAAATAAATGAAGGTAATATACTAACGATGTTTATGCTTCTTCATCCCATCCTCAGTCGATGGCAACAACAAACCCAATTACGCACCATCATTCCTACAGTACCAATTATAATGTCGCTACATTTTAATCTTACATTTCACTTGACTACATTTCAGAGATGAAGTAATGCATATACCAGAAAGAGCAGCAAACTACCATTTAGCATCCTGTAGCTGAAACCTCAGTTCTGACACTAACTAGTTGCCTAGCTCCATTGAAACCATTGATATTTTGTTTCACATTTTCTTATCTTTCAAATGTAACTTGGGACAGCTCTGAATTTCTTGGAGTTCTAACACTCTGTAATTCTGTGACTAAACCACCACCAGACAACCAATAATATCCACCCTGATACATAAAACTCAAGATAATAAACCAATTGCCTGAGGAATAACCTCAGTAAAAAAAATAAATAAAAATAATTTTAAAAAACCCAAAAAACAGTTAAGCCATGTCCTGCTCTGCAGTGTTGAAGATGCCAAGTAAAGTGCCACAGAGACCACTTAGATAAGAAAGAGGACTTAACTTCTCCATGGAAAGTAACTTATGATGTGACATCCACGAGATATATGCTGTCGTTATAGCACATTGTTAGGAATGAACACCACCACCAACAACAAAATGAGTAACTCATTCACTAAAGAAAATTCCTAAGAATCCACAAACTGGTTTTGTTCCTGCCTCCCCTTGAACACTTTCCATAAGGTCCACTGCAACTCAGTCTCTCCAGAATGTGGTCAAAAATACATTTGAAAAATTAGTTAACTTTGTGATCTAGGTTCTTGTGGAATCATGTGGGGCGCTACCTGATAAACCAGACCTCTTTAACCACACAGACAGGCTGTTTCTTCGATAAAAATAACACAGTCTTCAGGATTAAGAAGACTGTTATTCTGTCCTTGTGTTGGCCTAAAACCACACTGAGGGTTTGTGTTTATTTGGTTTTGTTGTTGCTGTTGTTGTTTTCATTGTGGGTTTGCCTATAGGTAGATTAGATAACTATTAGTATGCCATGCAAGTGTAAATGGGGGAAAGCTCAGCTATACATCAATATATAAACGTGCTGCCTTAGAAAACACCTGTTAATCGTGATAGAAAATCATGAGTTTTCCTCATTGGAGTGAGAAGAAGGGACTTTCACTTTCAAGTGGAATGGCCACCACTATCAAGAATAGCTCAAGGAAAGAGTAAGAAAATATCTCAAAATCAGATGAATTGAAGTTTTGTTTTTATATAACTTAAGTTGTACTCTTGAAAAACTATATGGAAAATATTAATAATTTAAGAAAGCAGTGATTTTACTTGAACTTCAGTACCCTCATTGCAGAATTAAAAAGCCTTACTATTGATCACAGAAGTAGACTTGGTGGAGAAATTAAACATCTTACAGTATGCTTTACAAAATACTGTATATGTTTCAACAAGTTTGTAAATTGAAGAATAGAAGAAAACAAAAAAATTACATTTAAATTATGCATTTTTGTCAAGCCATATTGAGTTTTTTTACTACTAAAACATTAGGAACTAACTGTACAAAAGAACCAAGTTTAAAAGCATTTTGTGAGGTTCATTGTTTCTGTAATTGTATAATATATTTCTTTATGGTTTTAAGTGAAAAAGATATTAAGTTAGCAAACATATAAGAAATGTATGCACTATTTGAAATGTAAATTACAATTAGAACACTTTCAATGGGAGTTGCATTGCCCTTTAAGTGTCTTAATTTGAGAGGAATATTTTACAGCCATGAGAAAATAAAGAAATTTCAAAAAACATATTTTCAAAAAAAAAAGTGTCAATGGGTTTTCATTGATAATTGGTTTAATTAAGCATAGTTAGAGGTTTTTGGATTTTCATAAACTGAGTACAATCTTGGCATCAAGCTACCTGCTACAATGATGAATGACTTCATGAAACTATCTGCAAAAAATGTAGAAGGTTGAGCCAATATATAAGAAAATTAAGGCAATATAAGCATGATATTTTCCAGTTAACACAGGAATAACCAGATAAATACTTTTAAATTTTTATTCAATAACAAGAAATAGTTGATATGGGCAGTATAATTTACTTCTAATTTTTTTAACCAAATACCTCCTCAGTAATTTATAATGACTGCGGTAATGTGTATCAAATAAGCACTGGAAAACCAATAGTCTTTAGGATGATATGCACGTTTCAAGAGGTACTGAAAGATGCACTGATAGATATGTAATAATAAATACATCTTTTTTTTTTTTTTAAACAAAACAAAACAAAAAATAAGTTCTGGTTTTGGATCACTTTAAAAAAAATCCACGAAATAATAGAATATCCTAGGGAAGATCAAAAAACAACAGATCCTAAAGATGACAGAGATAAAAGCAAACTGAATTATGATCATATCTGGCAATGTCTATTGGTTTTCTATAAGCTACCTTGCCACCAGCACAGTGGTTCACAGAAGACACAGCAATTACTGGTTGTTTGATTGAGAGACAGATGAAAAGATGCATTCCCTATTATCTATTAGTACTCAGGAAACTAAAAACAACTATACAGTGCATCCAATGATTTGTACAATATAGAAACTATCTGAAATTTATTTTCATTGCATGCCACTGTTATTTATTAAAGAGTACAAATGATTAACACAGAGATATTTTGCCCTGTTTATAAACCCACAGTGCATGTTTAAAAATAAAAAAAAAAAGAATTACTAAGGAAATTAACATTTCTTTTTGGACATTAAAGCCTGGCTTAATTATTTATTTTTAAATTGTTATTATGAAGATTTAAGTCTCTACCAACATGGCTTAACAAAATAACTTCTCTTCCTAAGAACAATGCTTCGAACCAACATTTCTACCAAACTTTGCAGTTCCATATTTTTAGGGTTATCATATAAGTAAATACATTTATTGTATAACAATATACAATATACAATCTTACTGAAAAATAGTTTTTCTAGAAGAAATGCCCTGCTTAAAAACAAAGAAGGTAAACCTTCTAAATGCTTTCATTTTGCATAAGATCAGAGCTAACACTGTCGGAAAATGATCAACACTCAGACATTCTCACTACTGTCAAAATACTGCACAAAGAGGCTGAATGCAGGAGTGCCTGGGGCATTCCCAGCTCCCTGACGTCAGTCAGATCAAATTCAGATAGCGTGCGACACCAGCTGCTTGATTCTCCCGAGTTCTGTGAAAATCCAATTCTCTTAAAAATGAGGTTGCCATCTAAATACCATCAAAGCTACTTTGAAATATTGGCAAATGGGTTTAAGCTTCTTTAAAATGCTTTTCACCACTCTATAACAGCAAGACTGTAGAAAATGATCAACTTTTCCATTCCCTTCAATTTTGATCACTATCATGATATAAATTTTGTGTGTGTGTGTGTGTGTGTGTGTGTGTGTGGACACTATAGTTTGATGTAGGGCGAAAGACAGTCTGACCTCTGTTAAAATTTAGCTCATGTAAGTTCATGGATATGGTGTGGTTGCAGACTCTGTAACTCATGTGTTACCTCTGGGCTTTAGGAAACAGTGTTGCCTAGGAAACCATAATATTTACCTTTCTTTCTTTCTTTTCTTTCTTTTCTTTCTTTTCTTTCTTTCTTTTTCTTTTTTTCCTTGCTCCCCCATAGTCCACTTCTCATTCTCACCTTTCTTAACTACCAGTATATATTATTCCCCCTTCTGAGCATAAAAAGTACATTAAGAAATGTCCTATGAGCATATAAAGCATTGAATATCCAAGAGACCAACCTGAACACTAGGCCATTATTAAGCATTTATGATAGGGCAGTATTTGACATACTTGTATTTCTATTCTCTGATGAGTGGAAAAGAAAAAAGAAATAATAAAATATTTGCTCCCTGCATAGAGAATTTAAATTTAGGGCCAGCCAGCAGCATAGTGGTTAAGGTGACTAGATCCCACATGGTTGACAGTTCCTTTGAGCCCCGGACTGGTGGCTTGTAAAACACACGAGGTGCATGTGAGTATGTGCCCAAAATCCCAAAAGGAGAAATGGAGAAGAAGGAGGGATTGCAGAGGCAAACAAAAAAAAACTGCCAGAACTTAAAAACTACAAAAAGTCACATCATAAAGGTTTAGTCTTTGGCTGTGAACTAGACCTGAATCTTTAAAGCAACCATTCAGCAATTGAAACTTGGTGGGTTACACAACAGCAAGGGGAGAAATATCTGCCTCGTGACTTTGTAAGGATCAAGTGAGATCCTGCATGTGCCTGCAACAACTGTTAATTTCCCCACACTCTGCTGTGCAATGGTGTGTACCACCAGACCGGTAAGGCAGAATGTCTGCAAGACCGTCTCTTTACTTTATTTCTTTATTTTTAAGGTTTTTGCCATAGGGCTTGTGTGCTTGCCAAAGAGAGACAAAGAGCGAGATGGTGAGAAATCTCCTCCCCTTCCCAGGGCAGATGGCCATGCCACAATCTCTTCTTCACTCCCCTCCTGACATTTTGGGCATGCATGTACACATGCCTGGAGTAATTTTCAAGCTGCCAGGTCCAGGACTCAAACAATGGTTGGCCATGTGGAAGTCCAGCAACGTAACCACTACACCATCTGCTGGCCCCAAGCCTACCCCTTTGGAGCACTCCCACAGTCACCCTTGGCCATGCCACATTTTCCCTGCTCTCTTCACTATCTGCACATCATGGGGTGTAACACCCAGGGGGAACTCTTACTTTCCAAACTGTGGAAAGGATTCTCGGACTCATTTCTTAGATTGGGCTCTGGGTGCTCCCTGCTTCCCTCCAGTTATACCCATGATGCCATTTACCAATGGACAGACATCCAAATAGACCCGACATGAACAGGAGCAAAAGGATGTTTAAAAGTTGAAGCAAAGTAAAATATAATAGATTTTAAGGTGCTACAATATCTAAGGCCTGTACGCTACCCAGTCTGTAGCCTTTATTTCCTGTTTTATCTTATAGTTTCATGCTTTGACATTACCAAATCATTTGAGCTATTCAGCTTATGCAAGATGAGGAAAACAAAAAAAACGCAGAGAGATGTACATCTTGTAAAATTTGGAAGGCAGCTATTTAATCTATCAGAAATGAGTTTAGAACAGATAAGCTGCTTAAGTATGCCTTTGAAATACCATTAATGAGGACATCTCATCTTCTGTTTGTCCTGGATTGTGGTTTATTAAATAAAATTGGCAATGGTGACATCAGTGTGTACACACAGGGGTCAGCAATTACTTAATGGCTGGGTACCTACTCGCATTAAGAAGAACTAAGTATATACACAATAGAACAATAAGCTTTATATTAATCACTAGGGATGATCTTTTTTCCTTTTTTTTTTTTTCCTGGAGAGATTACAGTGAGCTTTCAAGGTATACTTTGGAATACTCCACGATTTCAGGAAATTTTTATGCATTCAAACACAGTAGTTGAGTGCATCACCATGATAAATATTTCTGGATATATTAAGATCGATGGTTTAGCTGGTAAGTAAAATTTAAGAGTCAGTGACAGAGAGGCAGATGCACAAAACAGCTGTGCTTTCCAATTGTGATAAGTCAAAAATGGAGAAAAATGACAAACTGCTGTGGTAAAACAGCTTTGAACTGTTTCTGAGTCCAAGGCAATTTCTTGATTTCAATATTAATAAACACTGTTGCAACGTCCCTTCTGTAATACTGCTCTCCTCCTGAGGCTCCTACTTACTTAGGCCATATTGTTTCTTGGAAAAAAAACAAGCCTCTGGAAAATATTAATTAGTCTCTCTAGATATCAAAACTATTCTTCAATTAAATGCAATTTAAGTTGATGAATGGAATTACTTTGTGTTTTAGACCTCCATATTTCCAGGGAGAATGACATTATAAGGTTTAAAATGCACATTTTCTCCTTTTTTTTTTTTTCTTTTTATTTGTTATAGAGCATGTGCTTTTATGGCAGAGAGGGGAGAAAGAGAAAGTGAGTAGTACCTGTGAGTAGGGGAATGGCAATGCCAAAATCTCTTCTCCTCCATTTCTCCGTTAGGGATTTGGGACACTCACATACATGTGCCTGCTGTGTTTTTCAGGCTGCAGGGTCCAGGACTTGAACTGCCATTTGGCCATGAAGAATCCAGTTGCCTTAGGTACCATGCCACCGGCTGGCCCTAAAATGCATATCTTAAGGAACCTCACAGTCTTGTTTGGTATAAGAGACTTATACTTGTTATCTATCTATCTATCTATCTATCTATCTATCTATCTATCTATCTATTTATTTTAGAGAGATTTTTGCTATAAGGCACGTGTGCTCACCAGAGAGAGAGAGAAACAGAAAGCAAGAAAGCACCCCTTAGAGGGATGGCCACTCAGCAATTCCTTCTCCTCCATTCTCTTTGGGATTTTGGGCATGCACACACACATGCGCACCTGATGTGAATTTTAAGTCACTAGGTCTGGGACTCGAACTGCAGTAAACTATGTGGAGTCCAGTGACACAACCATTATTCTATCTGCTGGGCCCCTCTGATATTTGTTATTTTAATAAAAGTAGAGATATGGCGTTTCAGATATATTTTCTCTATTTCACCAATACTCTAAACATTTGAATAAACAAGATTTGGGATGCTTTCACAGTGTGAATGAACTCTTACTCATTTCCTTGTAGCCAGATAAAAGAAAGGCTTTAAAATGTCTTATAAATGAGAACAGAAACTTAAAACGAAAGAATTCATTTATGGTTCAGTCTCAAGGAAGACTTGACAATATCATGCACATTTTTGGTTTTCTATTTCTTTATATCTTAATAACCTACGAGTTTTCTTTTTTTTTTTTTTTTGGGGAGGTTTTTGCTATAGGGCATGTGCGCTCGCTCACCAGACAGAGAAAGACAGAGAGACAGAAAGTGAGAAATCACCCCCAGGGGGGATGGCCATGCCGCAATCCCTTCTCTTTCATTCTCCTCTCAGGATCTTGGACACGCACACACGTGCGCCTTGGCGTGAGTTTAAGCCACCGGGTCATGGACTCGAACCACGATCAACTACGTGGGAATCCAGTGACATAGCCACTACGCTAACTGCTGGTTCCAGTAACCTACCAGTTTTCTAAGGAGCACATCTTTCCCCATGTAGTTGTTCTCTTGTATATATAGTAATAATAACAATTTTCCAAGACTTCAACTTCTAAAAAGTAAAAAGTATGTATTTAAGAAAATCCCTGGTATTTCTCTAGAGATAATGAAATTATAACAACAGCATTGCCTTAATAAAATAACAATGACGTTTGAACTGGTTATTACCACCAGTGTAGTAAAAATATAAGCAACTCGGCGAAGTACGTCTCTGCCTGTGCTGTGAGTCACTTAGGGAGTGCAGAGAAGTCTGCAGGGCGGAGAGAAAAAAATATTCACTCCCATGGACTCCTTCTTATATGCCCAGACAAATATGATACTCTTACAAATAAACTTTTCTAAATCAACTGTAGAGTATGTACTCTCTTAAAATAGGTCTCTATATACTAACTGTTGTTCTAAATACTGGTTGAATTTAATCAAATAAAAATATTTTAAGACATTCTAGATATTGGTTGTATTCCAATCCTGCTAACATACATAAAATAACTTTATTTATTCTGTCTTAAGACACCATCACAAATAAGTATCGAGTAGCTCCTTTATGCCAATCACTCTATCAAATTTTTTCTTTCTTTTTTTTAAAGAATTGCTTATCTAATTTTATTAATTATTTTTTAATTTGCTATATGGCATGTGCACTCACAAGATAGAGAGAGAAGAGAAAGTGAGGAAGCAAGCTGCCAAGTTTGGGACTCGAACCGCAGTCAACCATGTGGGAGTCCCACGCCTTACCCACCTCACTACCTGCTGGCCTCCAGATGTTTCCATACCCATGATCTCACTTCTTCATGAATCTTATGAGATACATATTAAGATCTCAGCTTTATAGATGAGGCTGGAAAGGTAAGAACTAAATGTCTAAAAGAAATAAATCAAACTAAAAATAGTTTCTGTATTGAAAAAGAAAATTCATTAAATGCATGTTTATGCACAGAATTTAAATCACATAGCATTTAAACCACATAGAAATGCAGGATTGCTTATATGCTGTATTCCGCCTTTGTCATGTTGTGCCTTCCATTATGCGTCTGCTTTTGTGCACTGTAATGACTAATAATACTAATTTAAGGTAAATTAAACTATTATAACCCAGTTATCTTGTCCTCTTGAGGTGGTACAGAAAACAACTAAGTAGAGAAATTTATAATACATTCTTATAAAAGTCACTGGCAACTGACAGGATACCACAAAATGAAAGGTCCGATCTCCCTAGCAACTCCGTGAAGTATGTCTCTGTCTGTGCTGTGAGTCACTTAGGGAATGCAGAGAAGTCTGCAGGGTGGAGAGAAAAAAACACGATGTGAGCTGATCACGGAGGACGAGACCTTGGCTCTGTGACAGGCCAAGCAGCACTGGCTAAGTTTGTCTCTCTCTGAACTGACCTTTCATCAGCTTGAAGTACAGGCTGAAAGACATTTGGAACACATCTATAGTATCTTATTTTTAAAAAATCAGTAGACAAATGAAATGTATAGCATTAGTTACTCATGAGTGATGAGTGTATACATGGTATTTTGTTGCCCCTGGCTCTTCACTTTGTCTTTGGAATACCTCATTATTAAAAAAAGAAGAAGAAGAAAGGGGGGACAGGCTATGAGGCACAGTGCTAATGGCAATACAGGGCTCAAGAGAAGCCAGATCCCACATGGTGACTGTGGTTTGAATTTCTTGCTCAGTCAGCTGTAAACTCATTGGGCACACGTGGGAGTGCCCAGGCTTGAATGAGCTGGAGAACTAGAGAACTGGAGGAAAGAAATCAGTGTGGCCAGACCCTGAGAAGGGTGATTATCTCTCTTATACACACACACACACACACACACACATACACACACACACACACACACACACACATGCACACACACACATTTATACTCTGTTATGATTTTTTTTAAAAAAGAATAGGTAAATATTGTGATAGCTGATAACAGCTACTTCTAGGAGAACAGCTGAGATGAACTTGAAATCAGATATAAAGTCAATAACACAGAATAGGTATCTCTTCTTACAGTTGTTTTCTTGGCAACACACCATTACCTTCAACATCACTAATTTCATTCATAACATTGAGCAGGGACTTTCTAGTGCAGCAAGTCATATTGATGTCAGTAGTGTTGATAAAATGCTAATTTACATATCTACTAATAGAGAAAAAATATCGAAAACAAATTTCATTTAACATTTTTAGAAAATTTCTGTATTCTCATTTTTGAAAAGTTACTAATACATAGGTTATGTCAAGTTCACATACTTTTCTCATTGTTTCTCTGGGAAGATGACATAAAAATTTATAGCAGTTTTGGAATTGCCCTATAGCCTAGTGGTTAGAGGAGCTAGATCCCATATGGCTGACTTCAGTTCACATCCTGTCACCAGCAGCTTCAAAAACACACTGGATGCATGTATGTGTGTGTTTTAATTTCTGACCGGATGGAGAAGTGGAGAAGGGACTCTAGTTATGACCACACTCCATGGGGGATGCTGTCTCCTTCTTTCTGTATCTCTCTGCCACTCTGTCTCTCTCTGGTATGTACCCACACACACTTTGGCAATTACAAAAAACTGTTTTTTCAAATTTACAGCAGTTTCAATATTAGTGTGTCGATGTATGTATATTCACCCAGATCCGAAACTTTCTTGAATACCTTATTTCTTTATCTAAATACCTAATTCTAAAAATAAATACTACAGGTTATGTGTAATTGGACTTATTACTGTAATAATAAAGCAGGAGATAATGGATGGATTTTAGTTTGCTCAGACAAGAAGCAGGATAAAAAAATGTGAGAATCTGTATCTTTATTTACTAAAGATACAACGTTGTGCTGTGGATGCTCAAATATACAACTGAGGACCCTGGAGAAGCTAGGAGTGTTGGGAGCTGGCAGCTAAGCCTGGCTCCTGGAATTGCCTCCAGCAGAAGAGAGCTAAATCTTACTGCCTTCACCCTCCTGCAGGTGTTGATCCTGGGAGCATGCGCAACACATTTCCTGCACATACGTCTTTGCCTCCGAGTCTGGTTTCTGGGGAATCTGACTTACGGCAGGCCACATTACCTCTTTCCTCCAGAGAAGCCTTTGAAGACCTTTTGTACACTCTTCCTAACTCTAGCCATGGATCTGTTTTCTATAAAAGCCTCTTTGGACATCCACTGACAATAAACTACATCAAACAGTCACACTTTCAGGTCACCAGAGAATCCATTCATGATTAACCACTATTTCTAATGAGTGATTCAGGGATAGGACATTGGTGCAGAGGTACAATGTGATGCTCTTCAAGGATAACCCACATGGGAGGTTTCTGGTTTGTGTTCAGAGACCTCCTGGAGTACACCAGCCACATGTACCATGGTCCAAGCTGGCTGAAGCTGGGGGTAGGCTGCAGCATTAAGACCCTGACAGGCATGCTGTATCTCTCTCTCTCTCATTCATGGAACAAATTTTTTAAAACTTTGTACATTTACATATATGTATATAAACAAATATGTGTATATATAATAAGTGTGTCTATATATATGTATGCATGTGACACATACATAGTGTCATCAGGAAAGTAATGATACACTTTTGCATAGAAAAACATAAAAATGTCATGATTTTCCCAACAATCTAATATGTACGGAAATAATATAAAAAATGTTATGTGATTAGTTTGGTTGAGGTTGCCTACACTGGCTCGTGCCAGTATGTAGCAATATTGTTCTGTATGTGAGAAGAGTTAAATGTGAAGTGTACAAAAACAGTACTCACTTCTGTTCATCTAGAAACCCTACTGTGGGATTGTTTGCATAAAACAACTTCTCAATAATGCAATAATAAAGCACTGAATGTACAAATGAATGAACCAATGGCATTTCATCAGGGACTGAGTTTGTCTAGCTCTCCAAGTTGACTACAGATGACATTCGTAGTTTAACAGTCAGTTTCAGATTCTACAAACTAATTTTCCTCCAGTACCCCAAAAACAAAATATCCAGTCAGATTAAATTCCCAAATTAATTTGAGAATACTCAGTTTTATTTTCACTATTCCTAATTGAATTTCTGATTACTGGGAGTTGTTTTTCAGGTATACGTCCACTATAGGAAACACCAGGACAGTTTATTATTGCAGATAACTTACAGGTTTACATACTGAATTTGCTGAGAAGTATATATAGGCTAATATTGTTGATATACCTTTGAAGGCTTTTCCAAAAAATTAATTGAAAAATTATTAAAATAATAATCATTTAAATAAATTATTTTCAATATTTCAGGCATTTTTGGCAAAATACACCTTAGATAATCCGAAAAAGAGACTATTCAAAACAAATAGAAAGCTTTTCTTTGGCAAGTGTTTAAATGTTAAGATTAAAAAAAAAAAAAATTAGGACCAGTCGGTGGCATGATGATTAAGGTGGCTGGAACCGACATAGCAAAGTACACAGTTCAAGTTCCAGACCCGTTGGCTTGAAAAACACACCGGGTGCGTGTGTGTGTATGCCCAAAATCCTGAGAGGAGAATGGAGAAGAAAAGAGTTTGGTGTGGCTATTTCCCTGTGGAAGGCAGGGTCCTTTCTCACTTTCTTGACCTCTTTCTCTCTCTCTCTCTATCTGGCAAGTGCACATGCCCTATAACAATTTTTTTTAAAAAGATAAACTATTACTATAAAGTTGTTGAAGTATTACAAAATTTCATTCTTCCTCATCTTCTCTCATTCTTTGGTTAAATTGACTATTAAATGACTAGAATAACATTTAATTATAAATAGAAAATAAAATTTTTTGTAAATAGTATCTCAGTTATGAAGCCAAATGAAGGTTGTCCTGGTGGTTTAAACTTATAGTTACAATGTTTATTATGTAGGTAAATTAATAGAACAGAATCTGAAGAAGTAACTAGCGATTGTGTGGTTGAGGAATACAAAATTGACCCATCATATTAGGAAGAAGACTGATTCTACTTATTTGTAGAATAATACATCATTATGTGGGCCAGCAGGTGGTGTGATGGTTAGGGTGCTGGATTCCCACATGGCAGATTGTGGTTTGAGTCCCAGACCTGGTGACTTGCTTTCTCATGTCTCTCTCTCTCTCTCTCTCTCTCTCTCTCGTCAAATAAAATACTACTACTAATAATAATACATCACTAATTAAGCTAGACTTGTGAAGCCACACAATCCCAGGTGGATGAGCATAATATCAGGATATTAAAGCATTATGAAAAACAATGGAACATACATTTGTGCATAAAACAATGATTTGATCATATTTGGTCACATTACAGAGCAGATTTATCTAGGTTATAATAACTGCTTCCACAATTAAATGGCTTAATATACAATGCATGATAATAAGATTAGAAATAGCATGAGCTTTGACCCTGGTAACCTCAATTAAAATGAGAGAAAAACTTCCTTGGACAGTCAGGGTGTGATATCAAAAATGCACTGCTATTAATACCTCGGGGGACAGACAATGTAATGCTCTGAGTGTGGCTATGTGGTGAATGGAGATCAAAAACAGCAGGTTCAATATCTTCTAAGCTGATGGGATTGTGTATGCTCCCTGGGTGAAATTGCAATGTTTCAGACAGGTAATGAAGGAGCTTTCTAGAAACTGTGTAGCCATTAAACTTCTGAGGCACTGGCCGGTTAGTATAATGATAGATTATAGATCTCAAAAATAAATACTAGCTAGAATTAGGATACAAATTCAGCTCCTGAACATCTGTTAGGAAAAGTCAGTGTCCTAATTTAACAGAAAAATCAGATCTGGCAACCCAAGCAAAAACCCCGGGAACATTTTTTCTGGTTCACATAAACTCTTATGGAAAGTGAGACATCAGGAGAAAGTTAAAATGTTAGTTAAAGCTTTATTTCTGGTAAATTTCACTATGCCCAAGTTTATGCATCATTTTTCTTCATGATTTTCATTACTTATTGTAAACAGAAGTAACCAAGGTTGCATAATAATCTTTTATAGTTATTTCTTTCTTCCAAAAGACCAAAAAAATCCCACATATCTAGCCACAGACCCGTGTCTGCATCAGGACTTTGAAGCACCCAACCTGAAGCCTGCATCCCTCAACAGCACGTCTAAGATAAACTTTTAGCAGTGTTTGAGGAAGACCTCAAAGTGTGCCCTTATTCCTCACCTGGAGACTTGGAGTAAATAGGTTTATACTACACATTTCTTTATACCAGAAAATAAACAGACAAAAAACTAGTTTCTAACATAGGCCCCTATATTCTAATCTCCTCAGGATACTTCTGCAAATACCAACTTAGCCAGAAATCCCTCTGGCTGTTCATCTGTCAACATGTTATCATTTTAGCCTTGCCTCCTTCACCAGCCATTACCATCCTAGGAGCCTATCTTGGGACTTCTCTCGCCTTTGTGACATTGTGAACAATTGTATATGCTAGACCACTTCTGAAAAATAGCATGTTCCATCCTTGGCCATAATGAAATCAGACTTTCTCCTGATGGACTAACTTCTGAAATATTTTGCATCAGAAGTGGTCTCCTTGCTTGCACACTCAGAGCATATCGGCTCACTGCTACTCATCCACAAGGCTTCTTCATTGCAAGCAAGCCCGTCACACCTACTCATACCATTCTCTCTAATTCTCATTTGTCAACCTCTGGACCCATTTCTTACATTCTCAGTGAAACCGATCATCAACCCTCAGCAAGTTTCACCATGATTCCTGAATTTCCACATCGCTCTTTCATTTTGATATTTCAGAAATAGAGATGCTCCTATCACCCAAATATGCCTGCACATTGTATGAAGTTCAGAAATTCTACTCCTGGGGACCAGCGGTTAGCATAATGGCTATGTCGCTGGATTTCCATGTAGTCGACTGAGGTTCGAGTCCCGGACCTGGTGGCTTAAATTCACGCCTGGCGCGTGTGCGTGCATGCCCAAGATCCCAAAAGGAGAATGGAGGAGAAGGGATTGTGCGTGGTCATCCTCCTGGGGGGTGATTTCTCGCTTTCTGTCTCTGTGTTTCTCTCTGGCTCTCTGGCAAGCTCACGTGCTCCATAGCAAAAAAAAAAATTCTACTCCTTTGTTTCTCCTCTTTTCATCCATTCTGACTTTCCTTTCCCCATGGTCACTAACCTTTTCCTGCTTTTCCATATTTTAGCCTCATCTGCTATAAACTTATTTTCTTCTTTATTCAGTTTAGATTCCAAAATAGATTTTTTTTTTTTTTTTGAGAGAGGGATTTTTGCTATAGGGCATGTGTGCTTGCTGTAGAGACAGAAAGCAAGAAATCACCCCCCAAGGGGATGGCCACACTGCAATCCCTTCTCCTTTATTCTCCTCTAAGGATCTTGGGCACGCACGCACACACTCCCAGTGTGAGTTTTAGGCTACCGGGTCTGGGACTGGAAACAAGGTCAACCATGTAGGAGTCCAGCAACGTATCCATTACGCCACCTGCTAGTCCTACCAAAATCAAATGTTTTAACCACATACACATTAGCACTTTTGAATCTTTTGTACGTGGTCTTAAGAAGCTCTTCCTTATAAAACCCAAACCCCTTTTCCATTGTAGTCTTCCTAATAATAACAAAATTATAACTCTGAATGCTTGTTGTACATATTTTCCTCAGTCTTTTTTCCTTCTAATATTTATGATATTTGATCACACATTGTTTTTTCTTTTAGTTTTGAGATGGTCTAACCTGTCAGTCCTTTATTTCCAGTGAAAGCAATTCAATAGCAGATTCTTTGTCTGTGCTAGGACACAGAGATTAAACAGATAGATTTGGGGTTTAAACTGGTTCACGTACACAAACATTTATTAGACACAACTACACCCAGCAGAGTGGATGTATTAAAGAACAGAGCCCCTGACCTTGAGGAGTTTGTGATTTTTGAAAAAACACCAGCAAATAATTACAAAACAAGTACAATGAGAGATGTCTCTTGGCATGTGAGAGCACAGAGTGAAACATTAAGTACTTCTTGGGGCCAGCTGCAGAATCACATTTGGAATGCAACACCTCCCAATGCTGAGCGCTCATCCAGAGATCTCCCTGTACCCGTGGTGTGTGCTTATATGCTGATGATCCTGGCTGACTCTAAGTGGGATGGATCAAGGCATAAAGACCTTGTTAGGAATGTCTCTCTCACTCTCATGGAATAAATAAATAAAAATAAACTTTTAAATATATCTTAGAAGGCACAAAAGTGAGGGAACACATTCAGAGGCAGATGGAGTCTGAGTTGAATCTCAAAAGGTCAAAAAGGAGCAGCTGAGCAGGAAAGAAGGAAATAGATATTCTAGATATATACATAAAAAATTGTGGCTAAGAACATTTAAGCAGCTGGAAACAAAAAGAAGAGTAGGGTGACCATCTGCCCAATAATCTTGGAACCTGTATTCCCAATCTAATGTCTAAGAGCTCCCTCATTTATAACCAATAGGTCTCTGTTTCAAAGATAAATGAAATCATATTGAAAATAATCCCAGAAAAAGATGAAGAAAGTCAGTATGGGGAAGTCACTGCAGGTTTTCCTACAGTTTGTGGACCCTATACTCTAGTTTCTGAAAACCTGAAAAGGAGGTATTACCTGTTCAGATTTACACTTTTGATAGGTTTCTCCAGTGTCTGTGTGAACAGTGAATTTATAGCAAGTGGTGGTAAACTTGGAGAAAAAGAAGTCAGTCAGGAAGCCTTAACAAAGGTCCAGCGAGAGCTGGTGAGAACCTAAATTAATGTAATCATAAGAGAACTGACAAGAAGGGAAGGACTTAAGAAACATTTGGACTATGAAAAAAGCAAATCTTAATGATTGGTTGGGGTGAGACACTTGTGCAGTAAGAAGTCAAGGAAGTAATATGAATTCAGATTCTGATAGGTTGAGGTTGAGTTCCTAATTGGAATATCAAGGAGAATAGAGAGTCTAAATTTTTTAAATAATTATTTATTTAATTTTATTTATTCATTCGTTTATTTTTAATTTGACAGAGAGATACACACAGAGAGAAAGAGAGGGGAAGCGAGAAAGCAAGTCACCAGGTCCAGGACTTGAACCGTGGTCTGCCATGTGGGAGTGTCCAGCACCTTAATCACTATGCCACCTGCTGGTCCCGAGAGTCTAAATTTGAAGGAGAATTGAGGGATGGCGATAAAACCTGAAGATGTCTGAGCACATTTGTGACAGCTAAAATTCTGAACTTCCCTGCAGTGTCTCCAGGAAATATAACTGTATCTTTGGAGTCCCAGAGAAGCTGTCTTGTTCCTGATGCCCCTATCTTCACTACTTTTCCCTGTAAATTATAATCTCCATGAGGATTCAGGTTGTGGTTTTATCTCCCTCCATACACCTCGTAAGTTCTCACATAGTGCATTAATCCTTGAAAATAGAGCCATCAATAAATGTATATTAAATTAAACTCTTCTAATGACATAGATAACTAATAGGTAAATTAAACTTATGTGAAATATATAGGACAACACAATACTTATAGGCATATGTTCCACTAATAGACAAATCCATCTGAGACTATATTTTATTTATTCATTCGTTTATTTTTAATTTGACAGAGAGATACACACAGAGAGAAAGAGAGGGGAAGCGAGAAAGCAAGTCACCAGGTCCAGGACTTGAACCGTGGTCTGCCATGTGGGAGTGTCCAGCACCTTAATCACTATGCCACCTGCTGGTCCCGAGAGTCTAAATTTGAAGGAGAATTGAGGGATGGCGATAAAACCTGAAGATGTCTGAGCACATTTGTGACAGCTAAAATTCTGAACTTCCCTGCAGTGTCTCCAGGAAATATAACTGTATCTTTGGAGTCCCAGAGAAGCTGTCTTGTTCCTGATGCCCCTATCTTCACTACTTTTCCCTGTAAATTATAATCTCCATGAGGATTCAGGTTGTGGTTTTATCTCCCTCCATACACCTCGTAAGTTCTCACATAGTGCATTAATCCTTGAAAATAGAGCCATCAATAAATGTATATTAAATTAAACTCTTCTAATGACATAGATAACTAATAGGTAAATTAAACTTATGTGAAATATATAGGACAACACAATACTTATAGGCATATGTTCCACTAATAGACAAATCCATCTGAGACTATAATCCAAAGCAAAGACAAAGAGGTCATTCATGACATGCCAATCAGAGGTGAAGCACCAGCTAGTTACCTAGGAGAACAGATCCCTGTTTAATTACTTCCAGTCTGTGGAGATGTCAGGTCTATCTTGAGTACTGTAGTTCAGATTCAGAAAGCTGTGAAGGCAGCATGTAAGTGGTAGGAGTTTTTTGGATATACTCCTACCCAATTAAAACCTGGCATGAATGTTGAAAAATAGAGACATTATGTCCACTCTGGGAACGAGATGAATAAGACTTGGATAATTATTTTTAATTCAATTAGGAAAACTGAAAGCACCACTATTTTCCACTTAGACAACTTCTTTATTCCTAAAAGTGTTACTTTTTTCTTTGTAAGACTCTCCTTAGGGAATATTGCAAGAAATGCTCTTTACATTGACATAGAAAAGAAAAGTATGGGTAATTCCGATGGAAAGAACAAACTAACATCTGATTCTATACTATGTCTTAAATCAATCATCATACCATGATGGAATGGAAATATTTTATAGCTGATTAAGAGACCTTAATTTTCTTTTCTTTCTTCTTATTTTTCCTGAGGTTACTTCTATTCGATTGCTTTTAAAGAATTCATCTCAATCTTTTAACTATCTTTAAAGATGATGCAAGTTTTATATTAGAAGAATCTAATGTAGCTACAAGCATATAACATCATATAAAGCATCTAAACATGTAAATTTAAAGAAGGTCTGCTGGAAAAGATTCTATCAATTAAGTGTAATTCAGTGTAGGAAAAAATTTAGGACACATTATTTCTGAATGTTCATTTCATACTCTAGAGATCTTAGGTAATTTTACAAACTATGGCAAGGTGAGTAAAGTTCAATGAAAATAACTCTATCTTCTGGAGAAACCCAAGATAAACTATAATTAAATCCTTAGAAACATTTGCTTTCAAGTAAAAGGCAAATAGAAACAGTACAATAATTCCAGGCAACTGACGGAGAACCAGAGACAGGTTCATTTAATCGAAGAGCGATCACTATTGATACATGGCAAAGATTCCTATGGAAACTAAGACCACAACGGTAGTACCGTCTACCCAGGGATGTCCACAGTAGATAAAGATAGTAAAATTTTCATGGGCTATAATCTATGGTTGTCAATAAATAACAGCTGCAGAGTAGAATGGAATGCACAGAGCAGGGTTTATATCAAATTCAATTGACTTGAAATTTTATTTCCTCACTTTCTAAAAATCTTACAGAAAATGGTCTCAGAATGATTCCACCATATTTTCAAGTGTGCCTTCATGCTCGATTATGATCGTGTGATGGGTAAGCCCAACTGAAACGGAGGTGGTTTACTCTCTTGATCTGAGCAAATGCGTTCTTTGGGTCAGGATGGTGTGTGATGGAAGACAAAATAAGAGATAAATATGGAACTTAGGATTTTTCTCACCATCATAGCGCATCTATCCTGTTAAAATGTGATTTATTTGTGAAAGTTCTAGAAGTCTAAAGCAATATACCCAGGATTTTATGCACAGACACAAATGGATAAACTTAGAGGATGTAATGCTAAGTGAAGTAAGCTAGGCTATAAAAGACAAATACCGTGTAGTGTCCTCACTCATTAGAGGAAGCTAAAGGCCTGGATAGCGCAAAAGCAAAGAGAATGAAGGCAGATACCAGCAGCTGCAAACACTGGGGAGGGCGTGGGAGAAAATCGTTAACAGATGCAAGAATGAATGTAAACAGGTAGAATCGGTTATGGAACGGCACACTATAGCAGAGTAAAGAATGATATTGACGATTCAATATATACTTGTAAAAAAAGTAGTAGAACAAATATCTTAAGTGCACAACGTAATGTAATGTTAAATGTTGAAGATAATGAATATGTTTATACCCTTGATTTGATCATTATACACTAAATACAAGCTTTACAAAAATCATACTGGGGCCTGGCTGGAGGCACAGTGATTAAAGTGCTGGACTCCCACATGGCTGACCATGGTTTGAGTCCCGGACCTGGCAGCTTGCTTTCTCACTTTCCCTTTCTCTCTCTCTCTGACCAAATTAAAAATACTAATAAAAATAACAAAATAATTCTTTTAAAAAACATACTATACCCTACCATGATGTACAATTATTATGTGTAAATTTTAAAATGACAATAAAAGCATACTAGAGATCTCGGGAACGAACAGTTAGCGTAATGGCTATGTTGCTGGACTCCCACGTAGTCGACTGCAGTTCACATCCCGGACCCGGTGGCTTAAAACTCACGCCGGGCGCGTGTGCATGCGTGCCCAAGATCCTGAGAGGAGAATGGAGGAGAAGGGATTGCGGCGTGACCATCCCCTCTGGGGGGTGATTTCTCGCTTTCTGTCTCTATGTCCCTCTCTGTCTGGCGAGTGCACGCACCCTATAGCGAAAACCTCTCCAAAAAATAAAAAATAAATAAATAAAAAGCATACTAGAGATCTTAATATTATATATCTACCATTATTCTATATTTTTGTTTTCCCCAAAATACTGTGGACTTAAAACAGAGAAAAAGTATTATTTATTTATATACATCAGGTCTGGGTTAGTTTGAGAGAACTATAAAGTACTTATTGAACAAATTAAAAAAGACAAATAAAAAGTAAGCAATCAGTATAATGACGTGTACTAGGTACAATGTGTACCAAGGTAATATAGGGCCTCACTGGATTATAACATTGATTCGTCATTGTGTTTATTTAAGAAAGTTACATTAAAAAGTTACGTATTATAAGAAAAAGTATATTAAGTAATTTATATAAAACAAAATTCTTCCTAGTTATATAACTGATGATTAAAGGCAAAACCCAAAATCCCAAACTGGTTAAATATAGCTAAATAGCATATGCCAATCAATAAAAAGATCTGCTTTTGGCGACTACCCTGGACCTCACTCTTCAAAAACACTGGTTGCCTAACATTGTTCATTTCTTAGTTCTCAGACATCTCAGTCTCTGTAATAAGGAGTCTCATCCATTTTCTGCCCCTTGCTCACAGCTTTTAAGTCTCAGCTCTCCTCTCTCTCCTCTGGACCACATCTGGGCAAACTGATAATGTCCAGGCATTCTCTCCTTTGGTGCTGAGCAAAGACTCAAACCACACCAGCCTCTGCCAACCGAGAACTTTCAGCCTGGCCAAACCCTGGTAAAAACCACACACTCCCTAGGCCAGTCCCTTTTTCCTACCCTGTCAAGCCCTTAAACCCTTCTTGAGAGGCCTTCCCTGCTCTTCCCAGAATTACCTCAATGTTCAAAGGACATAAATATTTTCATGCCTCCTGGCATTTATTAGTCTTAAATTTAATCTGAATTTTGGATGAGGGTTCATCAGCGTCTATACAATGGCTTCAACAATCTAATCTCCCAGTTTTGGTTATTTGGCTCTCCTCTTCTGTTCTTTTTAGGAGAGAAGTACAAAGTCAAATAGGTGCACCCAGATCACACATAGAAGCCAGCCTAAGGGACCTACAGATTAAATACAGCACCAAGAACATAGGGGAGAGTGAGGAAGCAATGTTATTATTAACTGACGTTGAAAACATCCACCTGCCTGATTCTGAATTAGCTCTGGCACCAACAGTCTTTCTAGAATATGTTCACACAGCATTATTAGCAGAGGTTGCTGAAAAGAGCAGGAAATTACTCTTTTCATGCCTACATTTGATCGGCCTCTTGCAGTGCATTTAATGTAAGGGTATGTGGCACCATTTCTAAAACTAATGTTAAGGAAATTAACATGGACAGGGAAAAGCAGATCTTCAACATTTAAATAGCACATTATCAAGGGAAAAATGCCAGCCTATGGCTTATTCATAACACAGTAACTGTTTAAAATACAGCTTAGAATTTACTACGTGCCAAACACTGTACTAACTAAGCATTTTACACACATTATTATATTTATCATTATAAAAACCCTATGGGTTAGATATTATTTCCATTTTACTGACAGAAACTAAATATAGATTGCATAGCCAGCAATTGTTAGAGATAGAATTCCCTTTTAAAGTGCATTGACTTATTACTTCTATAAATGAGGGAGACAAAGAAAGAGACAGCACTGCCAACACACTCCTGCCACCAAGATCCACCCCAGCCTTTGGCTAGTCTTAGACCATCAGCATACCTGGATTCATAGGGAGGTCTCCATATTTGCACTGGGAACCTCTGAGAAGCTAATTAGCTGGTAACTTGAAAAAGGAACATCTTTTTTACTACTGTAAAGTAGGTAGACATTACCTGTCATAGCTGATAAAGGAAATATATAAAAATCATTGCATGGTAGGAGTTATTCACTTTAGCTGTACTGTCCTAAAGAAATGACCATCATGAAATAAGATGTAGTAAGACAAGGGAATAAATGCCTTTAGATTTTTTTTTAGTTAATTACTGAATTATGTTCGCGTAAATATTATAGGAATACGAAGAAGAAAGAAGTAGAAGTCATATTCAACATACTTACAATACACCCGAGAAGCCAACATTCTGCACAGTCCTTCATCTGGATTTTAATCATTCGAATTGTCAATTCATTATTTATAGGGAGACAAAGAAAGAGACAGCACTGCCAACACACTCCTGCCACCAAGATCCACCCCCAGCCTTTGGCTAGTCTTAGACCATCAGCATGGATTCATAGGGAGGTCTCCATATTTGCACTGGGAACCTCTGAGAAGCTAATTAGCTGGTAACTTGAAAAAGGAACATCTTTTTTACTACTGTAAAGTAGGTAGACATTACCTGTCATAGCTGATAAAGGAAATATATAAAAATCATTGCATGGTAGGAGTTATTCACTTTAGCTGTACTGTCCTAAAGAAATGACCATCATGAAATAAGATGTAGTAAGACAAGGGAAAAAATGCCTTTAGATTTTTTTTAGTTAATTACTGAATTATGTTCGCGTAAATATTATAGGAATACGAAGAAGAAAGAAGTAGAAGTCATATTCAACATACTTACAATACACCCGAGAAGCCAACATTCTGCACAGTCCTTCATCTGGATTTTAATCATTCGAATTGTCAATTCATTATTTATATTCACTATGAATTATTTTATAGTACAAGTGAAACAAGTATCGTAAAGCACTATTTATTAATGTTTTTTGACAGCAGTTAAATGTTCACAGGGAAACTGAAAAGCCAAGTAGACTCTCCAAAAGAAGGTACCAGTTTTTTGTTGCTGTTGCTTTATTGCCAGTGGGCACGCGAGTTTGCCAGAGGAAGATAGAAAGACAGAGCAAGCGAGCGGGAGAGAGACAGAGCCACCTCTAATTGTTCCTCATCTGGCATAGTCATGCTGAAATCCCGTCTACTCCATGTTTACATCCTATCAGGATTTGGGGCACACATGCAGGCCCCCATGTGTTTTATTCAGGCACTAGAGCCTGGTTTAGAACCGCAGCTGGCCATATAGAATTAGGTTCCCTTAATCACTAGATTTAGTTACTATCTAAAATGATTTTGACAATCTCAGTCTTTGGAAAAACGAAATACGTCTGTTTAAAACAGCTTATCATCTAAGGATCCATCATTTTAAAGCCAATTATGCATAACCAACAGTTATATAATTTAAATGGAAAACAGCAGGGGGAGCTCAAAGACAGTTTGGACAAACTAAAGGTTGACTTCAAGAGGACTGAAAAATTACTTTGATAAACTTTTGAAGAGAAGAAGAAAGTTAGGAACACTGAGATTACTAGTGATCATTTATACAGTAAATCCTAGCAGAAGTTTAGCTACACAGGGGAAAAGACCTATACCAAACATTCAGAAGGTCAGATCATATTTTTAATGCACAAAATAACTAGACATCAGAAAAATGTAAGTTGAAACTATAACAAAATGCCACTACACATTCATTTAAATGGTTAAAATGAACAAGATAGATAATGCCAAGTGTCGTCAAGAATGTGGAACAATCAGAAACTGAGACAGTATTGGGAGAAACCTAAATTAGAAACACTACTTGGGGAAACTGGCAGTATTTTTTTTCTAATGTATGTCAGAACCAGCAGGTGGTGTAGTGGTTACATCCAGTTGACTGTTGTTCGAGTCCTGGACCTGGCAGCTTGAAACTCACACCAGGTGCATGTGCAAGCATGTCCAAAATCCTGAGAGGAGAACGGAGGAGAAGGGATTACAGCATGGATATCCCCGGGGGGGGGGGAGTGATTTCTCATTTTCTATCTTACTGTGTCTCTCTAGGAAGGACACATATCCTATAAGAAAAATCTCTCTCTCAAAAAAAAAATATGCCTTGGGCCAGCTGGTGTCATGGTTGTTAAGGCAGCTGGATCCCACATGACCAACTATATGGGGTTTAAGTCCCAAACCTGGCAGCTTGAAAAATATGCTGGGCGTTTGGGCATGCATGTCCAAAATCCTGAAAGGAGAAATGGAAGAAAAGGGATTGCACTGTGACCATGCTCCCCCTGCCTCTTTCTCTCCCCAAGAAGTACATAGACTCTTTGGCAAATTTAAAAATAAATAAATATATGCCTCATTATCAAACAATTTCACTTCTGGCTGTACACCTAAAAGAAATGTAGTTATATGCACAAAACAAGAACATTATCTTTTGATGATGGCATGCATGGTAACTTCTTTGACTGAACTAATACAGGGTACTCGTGGTGGGAGAATACATTTTATATGTTTTAAAGACACAGTGTTGAAGGTAAAAACTAAGATAAAATATAAAAAACCCTCCCAAGCCAAATTATACAATAATATTTATAGCAGTATGATTTGAATAGCTTAAAATAAAAACAAGTGTCTATCAACAAAAAAATGAGTAATTTTCAGAATATTTGTTCAAGGATGAAAGTGAACTATGAATACACATACAAACACAGATTAATTTTCAAAATATAATATTGAGAAAAAAAGGCAAACACTACATTGATTTTTAGTGAGTAAGATGAATATGCGATTAGAAGTCAGGATAGGAGTTACTCCTCGGGGACAGTATCCAGAGGAGGACACAGAGAGTTTCTAAAGTTTGGTGATGTTATGATTATTCTTTTTTTTAGAATTATTTTATTATTTATTATTTATTTATTTTAATTTGACATGGGAGAGAGAAAGTGAGAAAGCAAGCTGCCATGTTCGGGATTCTAGCAGCGGTCAACCATGTGGGAGTTCACCACCCTTAACTACCACGCCATCTGTTGGACCCATGTTGTTATGATTCTTGATCTAGTTGCTGGTTACAAGTGTATGTTCTTTCCCTGAAAATTCAGTCCACTATAGATTTAGTTTTGTGTGCCTAATTCTATTATTACATAAGTTAATAAAATTTGCTCTAAAAATTATATTGAATGATTGTAATTAAAATCTTTAGAAGAGTTTTTATCTCTTTATATAAAACTTAAATATACTTATCCAAGACAAGATTTAATTAGTGAAAGATACAATTTGACTCATTGTGATGGAAGACAAAATGAAGCAAGATTAAAAAATAATTGATCTAGCAGGCCTTAGTCAAATAAATAGCAACTTTTAGGTTATAAATTGGCAAGAAACATAAATATGATTGTAGAATTTGACCTAGTAATTCTACTACTGAGAATTTATCCAAATAAAATAAATTGAAAGATGAAGAAAACTTGTAAAGATGTTAATAGAACCATCATTTTTAATAGTAGTGAGGACAAAAGCCTGAATATCAGAAACACAGAAATTTTCAGTCCAGACACAAAATTATGTAGAAATTAAAATGACCCATGCGAAGATTGTGTGAGATGATAGAAAAATGTTTAAAGAATAATGTAATGTTGGACAGGTTAAAATGCATAATGTGAGTAGGACACATAAAAGGTAGGACAAAAATTATATATAAATATGCTATAGCTACATAAAACATGCATACAGTCAACATTTATAAGGAGGGAAAGAAGTGAAAATTGTTATGTCTTGGAGGTAGAATTATGGCTAACTACATTTTTTTGTTTTGTTTTAAGAGACTTTTGCTTTAGGTGCACGTGCTCACCAGAGAGACATACAGGCAGAAAGCGAGAAATAATCCCCCAGGAGGAATGGCCTTGCCACAATCCCTTCTTCTTCATTTCCTTATTGGGATCTTGAGAATGCATGTACTCATGCCCAGAATGAATTCTAAGCCGCAGGGTCCAGGACTCAAACTCCAGTCAAGTACATGGGAGTCCGGCAACGTAACCATTATCCCATCTGCTAGCTCCATGGTTAAATAATTTTTATGATCAAGAGTATAGCTATGCAACTAAAATCTCGATTTTATCACATCAGTGGGGTTGCACATTTTATCATGAAATTAGAGATACATTTCAAAAAGTTTAACCTCATGTTCTTCATCTATTCATCTTTCCTTATTTGGACCTGATTTTAAAAATTACATTGATTAGTAGTAGCAAATTATACATTTGGGAACTAATAAAAATTTTCAAATTTTACTTGCAGCTATTGACTAACAACTACAAAGATAGTATGGATAGACCACAAATTATTATTTTAGTGAATTCAAAAGAAATTCACAAAGTTAGAAAACCAATACAAAATTCTTTAAAATGAGATCCAAAAGTAAAATAATTATGTTGCCTTTCAGTTTTACTTAAATATGAAAATAAATAGTAATTTTCAAAATATGTAGAAGAGCACAGGTTACTAAGTAGCTGATGTGGCTATATAATTAACAAATGATGTTCAAGCAATCCAATTTTGTTAGATGACATAATAACAGGCCAAGTTAGAGCCTGTTGGACAATATGACTTTGGAAATTCTTTCACATGATATTCTTTTTTTTTTTTTTTTTT
>NW_006204037.1:1548289-1555212 GCF_000334495.1 Tupaia belangeri chinensis
GAATGAACCATAGCAATAACGAAATCCAAGCCCAGCTCAACTCTCTCTTTTTTTTTTTTAAAGAGGTTTCTGCTATAGGGCACGTGAGCTCGCCAGAAAGACAGAGAGAGACAGAGAGGAAGTGAGAAATCACCCCCAAGGGGGTTGGCCACACCACAATCCCTTCTCCATTATTCTCTTGGGATCTTGGGCATGCACGCACATGTGCCCGGCGTGAGTTTAAGCCACCGGGTCCAGGACTCAACCGCGGTCGACTACATGGGAGTACAACAACATAGCCATTAAGCAAACTGCTGGTCCCTTACATGCTATTCTTATTAGCAATATAGAAATATTCTATTTCTATTTAATGGATTCAGCACCCCATGTGAAGTTTCTCATAAAGTTTTTTTTAAAATGTAGCAATATAAGGTCTAAGTTGGGTTAAAAAAATTAAGGAAGTTAGGTGCTCCAGAGTAGAAACCAAAGATGACATGGGTATGCATGTCTAATCTTCTATGTTAACATCTGGTTTGTATGCTCATCTGCTTAGAGTCATGAAAAATGTCTACAATTTTAATGCCTTAGTGTCAAGTGAGAAGAAAATAAATTAAGCCCTGCTATTTAATGCTAGATTATAAAATCACCATCATTAGAGATTCTAAAAATATTCATAGACAACACTCTCTTGAATGATGCAGCAACTTATCTCCTAGAAGGAACAAGTTTGGTCAAGTGACCTGAAGATCTTTCCTCTGCCCCGTTTCTGCTAAGGTTATACTCCTCACCAGGTCAGTAACAGCAAGCTCACGACATGCACGTCGAATGAGTCACTTATCTGTCAACACACTCCTTCCTGCCAAGTCTCAGAGCCACTTATGTATCATAATCTTTATACAGACATATTCCTGGAAGCAACTACCAATCAATGAAAGCCATTTTTCAGCCAGACCTAATGAAAGAGAAGGTGAATAGATAAATGAACTTGAATGTCCTTCTGATTTCACTTCAAGAATGTTCGACACCATTAAGCTGGTAAAACCAAAATTCTAGATATGCAGGTATATGTTTCATCTTTACTGAAGGATTTAAAATTGGATTTTTTCCATTTCAAAAGAATGAAAGTCACAATGATAATATTCATTCAAAAATCAGTTGATGTAAGTCAAGTCAGAGGATATTTATAAAAAAAAGGATTTAGGCTACTTTTAAAATACAGACAGAGACATTTTCTATAATAAAATCTTATTATAACAGCACCATCAAAACAAAACAAAACAAAACAATAAGACAAGTATGAAGCAGTGCCAATGATAAAGAGAAAAAGTTACCTCTATTTTTGGAGAGAAATTGGGTAATTTCTAGTTTAAAGAAAAAACATGTCAAAATATAAAATTCAGACATTTTAGTTAACTATATAGTTTAGGCTATTTTTCTTATTTATATATGAGCACATTACATTGAGTTTCTACAGTCTAAATATGTTAGTATGTTTTTTTTCTTCTTTTTTTTTTTGAAGAGGTTTTTGCTATAGGGAACATGCACTCACCAGAAAGACAGAGAGAGACAGAGAGACAGAAAGCGAGAAATCACCCCCCGGGGGGATGGCCATGCCATAATCCCTTCTCCATTCTCCTTTCGGGATCTTGGGCACGCACACAACCGCGCCCAGCATGAGTTTAAGCCACTGGGTCCGGGACTCAAACTGCATTCAACTACATGGGAGTCCAGCCATTAAGCTAACTGTTGGTCCCAGTATGTTTTTTTTTAAGAGAGAGATTTTTGGTATAGGGTGTGTGTGCTCAAAGAAGAAACAGAGAGAGAGAAAGTGAGAAATCACCCCACAGGGAAAATGATCATGCCACAAACCCTTCTCCATTCTCCTTGTGGGAGTTGGGCATGCACGCACATGTGCCCAAAATCCTGACATCCCCAAAATCCCAGGAGGAGAATGGATGGGAAGGGATTGTGGCATGGCTATTTCCCCTGGGGGGTAAGTTCTTACTTTTTGTCTCTCTGTCTCTATGGTGAGTTTATGCACCCTTAGCAAAATCTATCTCTCTCTCAAAAAAAAAAAAGGCAAATATGAAAAGCAAAATATTCACCTTAAACAATGAGATGAAAATAAAGAGGTTTCTCATATCCATATCTCCACATCTTTTTGATAATCCATTATTAGCTTATGAGTTTACAGTGTGACTATTTATTAATGTTTACCTTTTTCTCAGAAGGGTTTAATATTATTTTTGTATTTCCTCCACTAAATATATCACTTTAAAATTGTCAAGAGAAGTATTTCCAAAAGAATGATCAAAGCTTTCAATGGTTAATTTTTCTTACCAGTTTGAGTAAATAGGCTTATTTATGTTCCAAAACAGCAATTTCAGTTTTGCAAGAAAAAACTTTTTTTTAACTATCTTTCTTCAGTTAAAAAAAGAAAAAAATAGGGGCCAGAAGGTGGCATGGTGGTTGGGGCTCTAAACTCCCACATGGGTGGCAGCAGTTCGAGTCCCAGACCTGGTGACTTGCTTTTTCACTCTCTCTTTCTCTCTCACTCTCTCTTTTTCTGTGAGTGCATGTGCCCTAGAGCAAACTAAAAAATAACAATAACAATAAATAAAATTAAATAATTCTTTAAAAAACAATAAATAACAAAGAGTGCAATAATAAAGCTTGCTTAGGTATTTTTGTTGTCTGAGCATTCTTTCACCTTGTTCCTGTTGAGTACATAAGTAATGGAAATGACAAATAGGTATCATTAATTTTCTGCTATGTCAGGGCTGGCTGAACATTGAGTAGTTGCCTAAGAGGAGGGGGTGCAGGACATGACCACTTACATCAAGGCTCTTATATCAATTGAAGAAGACAGAACTGAAAGACCCAAAACAACTATGAGCAATACCAGAGAGGTTCAGGTCAACCCATGACAGCACACAATAGTCTAATAAAACATAAGCCAAAAGGAGGTGAGGAGGGCAATAGACAGGGATGTTTTATGGCTAAAGTGGGAACTGCAATGAACCTAGAAGAAAAGCAGAATTTTTGTAGATCATTTATCCCCAACTCAGGCATTAAACTATCAGCTTCATCATAATCTTACCATATCGGCATTTCTGCTTCATGATTTTTGTTCAAGTTCCCCTTATACAGTTGTTTATTTAAAAAATGATTAAATAGATGACTTTTTAGAAAGCCTAAATAATTTACAGAGGAAACTTTATAGCCATTGCTACAAATGGAAAGCCAGTACTGCTTGCCATAGAAAAAGAGTAAGATATATGAAAACAAGTACTACGTAAACAGGACCACCTGATTACTTTACATCCAGGTATGTTGCCTTTCAAAGGCTCTGGCCTAAAGCTCGGTTTTGTCTTTGTTTAGAAGAAATACTAAGCAGATGGGAAGAAGTATGGAGATTTAGTAGCACTAACATGAGACTATTTTTCTTCCTGCCTTTCATCCCTCCTCCTCTCTTCCCTTCTTCTTTCTAAATTTCTTCCTCTCATCTCTTCCTCCTTCCCTCTCTTTCACACTCCTCTCTTCCTTCCTTTCTTTGTTCCTTCCACAAATATGTGCTGAGCACCAGCTATGTACCAGGCACTGGGCATGCAATAGTGAAGAAACAGCCAAAAGCTCTTGTCCTCATAGAACTTATGTTCTATGCTGTAAGGAGACAGTCAATAGAAATAAAACAGGTAGTACTATGAAGTACTATGAAGAAAAACACAGCAGGAAGTACTAGGTGGAAGGGAAAGCATGAGCTGGGGAAGATTACTGATAAAGTGAATTATGAGCAGCAATCTGAAGGACAGGATGGAACCCACCATGCAGACACACAGTGGAAGTGATTCCCTAGCACTGGGAACAGCATGTGCAAAGGCCACAGTGCAGAACACACAAGGCATGCTCAAGGAACATCAGCAAAGCCAGAGTGGAAGAAGTGAATGGGTGAGGGGGAGAGCAACTTGAAGAAAAGTCAGATCCAAATCAATGAAAGCATGGTGGTGGAGATGAGACCATGTAGAGGGTTAAAAGATGCAGCAAAAATTTAACTTGGACACTAAGGGAGATGGGGAGCCATTGGATGGCTTTAAGTGAGCAAAGTAATGTGACCGGATTATTGCTTTTGTAGAATAACTCTGCTATGTGGAGTTTAGATTGGGGAGGGAGGGTCGCAATTGGCAATAATTTAAGGGATAATAGAATACTTCATCCTGAAAAAGTACCAGGAGCAGACAGAAATACTGGGTTTGCTGGGCAAAGTGCACCCATTCCTCACCCCTCTCTACTACTTGACGTATTTATGGCTCATAAATAGGACTGGTATGGGGCTGTTCATCCCGCTCCGTGTTTGTTGCCAGTGACCAGCAATCGTGCCTCACCTAGTGCTTGCCACCTGCCTAACAAAGGTGCTTAAAAGGTTTATCAAACTAGGGGCCGGCAGATGGCGTGATGGTTAGGGGCATTGGACTCCCACATGGCTGACTGCAGTTTGAGTCCTGGACCTGGCAGCTTGCTTTCTCACTCCCCCGCCCCAACTCCACCCCTCTCTGGTCAAATATAAATAAATAAATATATAAAGTTAAATAAAATAATTCTTTTTTTTTAAAGGTTTATCAAACTAAATTCCAAGTGAATGCAATTATGGCAAGAAGCCTGCTCTAGGTCTTCTGTTCTGGGCAAGAAGACCCATTTAGGAAAAGCAGAAAGAGCACAAGCATTGGTGAGAAGTGCCTCTCAGAGAAACTGAGAATCCGTTCGATTGTAATTTACGTGAAAGAAAGGGAACTAAGAGAAGTATGAGAGGAAAGTAGATTTACGATAACAAGAAATAGGCTACGTTACATGTAAACTTTATTCCAAAAATTGCAGTATTGCTAAAACTTTAAAAAGGGCTCAAGTTGACTAGAGAACTTGTACAATTAAACCAATAAAACCTTAAATCCTTCAATTTCAACTACCAGTTCACTGAATAATATCAGTATTTTGATTGTTTACAATAAAAAATATCTGTTCATAGCCAATGAAATATGCATATGTATGAGGATTTCCTCAGTTTCACCAGCTGGGCTAGAATTGTTCTTTTATATATACAAGGAGTTTTTATATCTCTGATAAGAAGAGACAAGCTGATATCATGGAAATTTACCATGGTTAAGAGGGTGTAGTGGAAATGAACAAAAGGAAAAAAACAGGGGATCATACCAAAAAATAAAAAATAAAAAAAAAATCTCTACTGAAGAATAAAATAAGAATAAATGAAGGCAGAACCAGGGCAGCAAGAGAGAAGGACATACAGCTGAGAATGCGAGAGGCGGGATGGACACAGAAGGGCCTGGAGGAAGGTGTGCACTGGGATCAGAAGGGGCCTTGACTTTCTGTAAATGCATCCTGATGCTATGTGGGGGAGACCTGACTCATCGTGCATAAAGTGGCCGATTGAGAATAAAAGTAGAAATATGGTAAGTATGCAACTGTCTAGTCTCCTCCTGGCACTATGGAGATTCTGAGCCGGGTATGGAGGGGAGACAAAGCCAGCAATCATTTCTGCAGGTAAAAGACAACATGCCTTTTCTTTTTCTTTTGGTCCTCTTTTTTTATTTAATTATTTTTTAATTTGCTAGAGGGCATGTATAACTCACCAGAGAAAGAGATAGAGAAAGAGAAAGTGAGAAAGCACCCCCATGGGGGATGGTCATGCCATTCTCCTCCATTTCTCCCTTCAGGACTTTGGGCCATGCACACACAAGTGCCAAGTTTGTTTTGCATGCCACCAGGTTCAGGGCTTGAATCATGCAGATGTGGGATCCAGCAGCCTTTACCACCACACCACCAGTTGATTCAGTCATTCTTATTTCTTCCTTTCCCTTTTAGACATGGGATCCTAATCAGCGTTCCACATCTACATAGTCCCCTCTGCAATCCATTCTTCAATGGCCACTATAATGACTCCTAAGCTCACCTTGAGCAAATGCCAAATCGTGTATCATCTGATTCTATTTCATATATCCTGACATTCTTTTCCATCTTCCAGTGCCTCTAATTACATAACTTCCTAGTTAATTCTTGAAAAGTTACCTGTCCTGACACCATCTCCTGGGCCTCCCCACTCCACCTTGCAATTATGTTCATATGTCTCCTCTTACATTGTCCAAGGCAATTTCAACCTCTCTACTATAAGATTTGACACAATGTAACTCTACGCCTGTCCTCCTCAAAATGTAGAAAAGTGCCTGGTACACAGAAAGCACTTAAATACTTGTTAACCAAGGAAGGCTGAATGTTGACTGTTGATATACATAAAGATTTGGAGACAGAAGCTGATTATTTAACAAAAAAGTTTTTACATTAACTTACATTTCAGATAAGGCGCAGCTGGCTCTCAGATACATTAAAAACAGTATTGAATAACTAGGAACAAGCTTTCATTAAGACTAAAGAAAAAGAAATTTAGGTTTAGAATTAAATTTAAAAGGGTGCTTATTTGGAGTATAGTTTTAAAACAATGCCTATTGATTCAGGCAAGTATTATGTATGTATGCTCATGGTATTGGAAGTACACTTTATTGTCCTTTATGCCCAAGACTTGGAGACAGTTGCTAGCCATACACAGAGTCACTGTCCACTGTTTTACACAAACGACAATCAAGCAGTAAAAGAGGGTGATTTCCCTAGTCTTGAGTGACTTCCTGATGTGCGTCAGATGGTTAAGCTGCACGTTAACTCATTTTGGCCACCCGAATAACTCATACTGCACCAGGTCTAGAAAAATCACCAACAACGTTAATACTTGTTCTTATTACAGTGTGAATTCCAGGGAAAGAATTTTGTGGTAGAGTAAAATTCCTTATGCCATTCCACCATAAAAACCTACAGGGTGTGATTCTGAAATGCCTGCCGTTTTCAGAGGACTAGACACAGAGCTTCCTCAATTTACAGAAGGG
>NW_006204037.1:1557263-1569355 GCF_000334495.1 Tupaia belangeri chinensis
AAAAAATAAAAAAAAAATCTCTACTGAAGAATAAAATAAGAATAAATGAAGGCAGAACCAGGGCAGCAAGAGAGAAGGACATACAGCTGAGAATGCGAGAGGCGGGATGGACACAGAAGGGCCTGGAGGAAGGTGTGCACTGGGATCAGAAGGGGCCTTGACTTTCTGTAAATGCATCCTGATGCTATGTGGGGGAGACCTGACTCATCGTGCATAAAGTGGCCGATTGAGAATAAAAGTAGAAATATGGTAAGTATGCAACTGTCTAGTCTCCTCCTGGCACTACGGAGATTCTGAGCCGGGTATGGAGGGGAGACAAAGCCAGCAATCATTTCTGCAGGTAAAAGACAACATGCCTTTTCTTTTTCTTTTGGTCCTCTTTTTTTATTTAATTATTTTTTAATTTGCTAGAGGGCATGTATAACTCACCAGAGAAAGAGATAGAGAAAGAGAAAGTGAGAAAGCACCCCCATGGGGGATGGTCATGCCATTCTCCTCCATTTCTCCCTTCAGGACTTTGGGCCATGCACACACAAGTGCCAAGTGTGTTTTTCATGCCACCAGGTTCAGGGCTTGAATCATGCAGATGTGGGATCCAGCAGCCTTTACCACCACACCACCAGTTGATTCAGTCATTCTTATTTCTTCCTTTCCCTTTTAGACATGGGATCCTAATCAGCGTTCCACATCTACATAGTCCCCTCTGCAATCCATTCTTCAATGGCCACTATAATGACTCCTAAGCTCACCTTGAGCAAATGCCAAATCGTGTATCATCTGATTCTATTTCATATATCCTGACATTCTTTTCCATCTTCCAGTGCCTCTAATTACATAACTTCCTAGTTAATTCTTGAAAAGTTACCTGTCCTGACACCATCTCCTGGGCCTCCCCACTCCACCTTGCAATTATGTTCATATGTCTCCTCTTACATTGTCCAAGGCAATTTCAACCTCTCTACTATAAGATTTGACACAATGTAACTCTACGCCTGTCCTCCTCAAAATGTAGAAAAGTGCCTGGTACACAGAAAGCACTTAAATACTTGTTAACCAAGGAAGGCTGAATGTTGACTGTTGATATACATAAAGATTTGGAGACAGAAGCTGATTATTTAACAAAAAAGTTTTTACATTAACTTACATTTCAGATAAGGCGCAGCTGGCTCTCAGATACATTAAAAACAGTATTGAATAACTAGGAACAAGCTTTCATTAAGACTAAAGAAAAAGAAATTTAGGTTTAGAATTAAATTTAAAAGGGTGCTTATTTGGAGTATAGTTTTAAAACAATGCCTATTGATTCAGGCAAGTATTATGTATGTATGCTCATGGTATTGGAAGTACACTTTATTGTCCTTTATGCCCAAGACTTGGAGACAGTTGCTAGCCATACACAGAGTCACTGTCCACTGTTTTACACAAACGACAATCAAGCAGTAAAAGAGGGTGATTTCCCTAGTCTTGAGTGACTTCCTGATGTGCGTCAGATGGTTAAGCTGCACGTTAACTCATTTTGGCCACCCGAATAACTCATACTGCACCAGGTCTAGAAAAATCACCAACAACGTTAATACTTGTTCTTATTACAGTGTGAATTCCAGGGAAAGAATTTTGTGGTAGAGTAAAATTCCTTATGCCATTCCACCATAAAAACCTACAGGGTGTGATTCTGAAATGCCTGCCGTTTTCAGAGGACTAGACACAGAGCTTCCTCAATTTACAGAAGGGGCTCTCCCGCTACACGGGTGTGTTTCAGTCAACCTGAGCAAGCAAGAATTAGCCTCAAAAGGGGGCCAGGTGACAACTGGCACAGTGCTTACACAGCTGGACTCACATGGAAAAGGTCCTGGTTCATGTACTAGGACCTCTCTAAGCACGCCAGGTACTCCCATGTGCCCATGCCCTGCACTGGCTGACATTAGGGGCAGGTCATGTTGTAACCTTGCTGTTGAAAGTGACTCATAGAAGAAATAAATGACTTTTATTTAAAATTTTTAAATAAAAATAATTATCCTGAAGAAGGGTAGAAAAAATTAGGAATAGAATGACATTGACTTTACAAGACAGAAGGCTTGCAGTTTAGAAAAGGTTTTTAGCCTTGGAAAATCTTAGAATATCTTCTATCATTGTTACTATGAATATTTATGAAGTACTATCAGGAGGCTTAACTTAGTCACCGCCCAATTAATTTTAATTTAATTAGCCCTAAAGACAAATCCTCTAAATTGGGGTGGTTGGCTTTTAGAATGGATGCCTACCAACACCAGTGCTAGTGGCTGTCTTCTGCTTCTCTCTCTCTCACCACTCTGTTCCTCTCACCTTATTCACACATTGTGTTTACACACCTGCACCTCCTCACCCAACCTCCACTGAAAAGATGCAAACCAAAGTACACCTGCAGGAGCAGAAGACTCATGGTCCACACAGAACTTTAAAATTCATACTAGGGTTTCTATCTGAGGATTATAGATATATTTTTTGGAAGTTTACAGATAATCAAATACATACCTATATATTAGTTATCAAATAGTTTTGAACCATGAAAACATTCCTAGGATATTTATATAAATTGAATTCTAAGTAGAGTTCTCCATTTCTATTTTAATTCCACACAGCTGGATTTCCTATATAATTTTCAAGAGCGCTCCATACATGTACTGAGTTGGTTCATTACATGAGACTTCGTACAGGACTACATGGGCTCTTTATTCTGTATGACATTCACTCTCAGAAAAACTCGGTTGTATTAAAATGATAGCAGGTCACTCACTAACATAGAATTTATAAAAAAGGACCGCCTTTATGAAAATAACTTAATTACTTTAATAAGTTACTTTGTAAAAACAAAAAAGAATTAAAAATATACTTTATTTTATCAGACACAAAACTTTGCAGTCACAATCTCCCCCCACAGGGCTTGTGCACTCACTGGAGAAAGTCAGAGAGAGAAGTGAGAAATCACCTCCCTGGGGAGATGGCCACCCATGATCCTTTCGCCTCCTTTCTCCTTCTGGGATTTTGAGCCCTTATGCACACACATCCAGTGTGATTTTCGAGCCCCATAAGGTCTGGAACTCAAATCATGGTCAGTTATGTGGGAGTCCAGCACCTTAACCACCACGCTACCTTTGCACTTTGTAAAGAAAATCAAATGTAATAAAAACAGATGTGCAGCAAAACTGTCACATCATTGCTATGCTATGCGGTGGAGCCTGTGGAGAGACTCAGGCATTGCAGTGCTCATCGCCAGATAAACATTCTCCAAGGGCAGTCCTGGGCAGTCCTACAGAGACAGACCGCTCAGCCTAAGAAAGGGATATGCTGCAGCCTGAGGCAAAAACCACAGAGGCAATGAGGAGAAGCCTATGGCTGCTCTCCAGATCAACTTAAGTTCTCAAGTCTCCAGATGCTTCTCTGCAGGCACTCATCAATGACAGCTAAGGGACCACAAAGGGGGAGACTCGACTAAGGTTATCTGCTGTTCACATCCTCTTGACCAGAGAACTGGAAGATATGATTAAAAAAAATAAGTGTATGCTTGTTTCAGTAGATTTTTTTTCTTCCAATTTTATTTTAAAGGCAGGGAAAGCTCAAGTCTAATGTATTTGTTACTATTTATAATGATCACTATTTCGCTGTTATCCCAGACCATCTGAAATCTGAAGGCCAATTAATTTTCAACATGGCAAAAGAAATCTTTTCCCATTACTTAGATCAACTTTCGACATGGCAAAAGAAATCTTTTCCCATTACTTAATCTGTCTTTTTTGTTTGTTTGTTTGTTTAGGTTGATATCCCCCTATTGATAGCTATTTTGTTCATTGCTAGTTTTACCAATGACAAAGAACGTTTTTGGAAAAAATTTTAATTAAATTATTTTTTTCTTCTTATGCTAAAGGAAAAGCTTATAGCAGAAAATAAAGACAACAAAAATGTCAATATTCATCTGCAATCCTATTTACTCTAAAACAATCACTTGGTTTGTGGTTGTGGTGGTAGTGTATGTGTGTTTGTGTGTGTTGGAGTATAGTCCTACTTTTATCCTTCTCTACCTGAGTATAAGCACACATGTACATTTGAAAGTTTGAAAGTACATAAAAAAGAAAATGCGTACATTCATAAAAAAAAAAAGTAAATGGTACTAAACATTCTATCCACACAACATGCTTGTTTAAAAATCCTGTGAAGCTTTCAAAGTATTCAAAACACTATCCTTTTCTAGCACTATGTTCAGAAAGTAAGTCACCAAAGAAAGGTACATTATAGCAGGCAAAGTTTAGGTGCAATTTATCTTTCAAACATTTGAGAGAGACTAGAATGGAGGAGGCTTGATGTACTTGATCTTAATGAGATAAAGCGAAATCTACGTTCAAATATTTCAAGCCTTCATTACAAAGTAAAATAAGACCCATCCTTATTCCTTCAAAAACGTCATATACTTCAGGAGTTAAGATGTCTTCAGTTGAAAGGAATAATTTTATGACCTTGCTTCCAAATTGTATACCAATTCCTCCTATTTTGATTCTGCTGTCTCAGATATTTAATTAACAAGAACCACTGTAGCCAGGGGTGTGGCTATAATTTTCCTGAGTCACCCATTTTTGAGTCATCTAATTCTAATTTGTTTTAAAATCAAATGCAAGACACTTGGCTAACATACAGTCACCACGGACTAGGAACATAAGAATAAGCCAATCACAGCCTTTTTGGATGTGCCTTGCTCTCTGTTTTCTATTTTGTTGATGATAGTTGGTGCTATATTCATTAAAAGGCATTTTTTAGGTATCTTTCTATTATATCTGAAATACCATGTCCCCAGCTCCTTCTTTATTAGTTGTCATCAGCCATCAGCCAGCTAAAGTCAATCCTAAGAACTATATACTAAAAGGGCAGCAAAGCTATAAAGAGGAAACAGAAGGCCTTTTATAGCAGAGAATTGTAATGTAACAGGAGGATTGTGAGGAAGCAGCATATTGAAGAACGCATACATATGTGCCATAAAATGAATCCATACTTAGTAAAAATCTGCTCCAGAGATCCCATCAGACATGTGGCAATACTGGTTTCAGAAGGACTGGGGAAACACTAACAAATTATTAGGGAAGAGGGTGTGGTTTAAGGAAATAATAAGAGGACTTCAAGCTGGGAAGAACAGCTAGTATTAGAGAATGGAGAGCAGAATCAGTATATAAAAATAGCTTAATGGCCTGAATCTAACAAGACAGAGTCAAATAGGGGTTCAGTCACCAAGTGGCAAAGAGATGATGCCTAAGCAGAGCACTTTCAGTAAGTGCATGATGTGATCGCGGGAGGATGTGGCAGGCAGTCTCCGCAATCTATCTAAAGCCTCGTGTCCTGATAAATAGTGTCCAGGATGACGTGAAACCTTCGTCTCTGTGATGCTCTGAGCTAAGTGGGTCACATTTGGAATTTTTGGAATTTTCTTATCTCTGGGCAATAAACTTAAAAAAGAATTTTATGAGCAAGGAGTTAGTCTATGTGAGAGTCGCTAGGACAGGAAAAGATAGATGCCATAAGGTAAGGACTGTTACTTTAAGAAATAGAAAACAGAGGAGACAGACCTGACAGTTATAGATATAAGAATGTCAAATGAAAAGTGGAATTGCACTAGGTCCGTGTGTGTCCACGCTTCCCAAGTAGGAGCAGTGCTACTTGAAAGCTGCCAGCAGGCAGAAGTTGACTCAGAGGAAACAAGAATAAGCCAACCAGGCCCAGCTGGTCAAGCACACAAGAAGGCTCTGTGGGAAAGTGTTCAAGTCCAGGACATGGTGGCTTGCTTTCTCACTTTCTCTCTCTCATGGTCACTGGTGAGCTCACAAGCCCTATAGCAAATTACTACTACTACTACTACTACTAATAATAATAATAAATTAAATAAATAGTGCTTTAAAAAATAAAAGAATGATGAGCTCTCCTTGTGAGCAGAGACAGGAGGAGCAAATTGGACCTTTGAAGGGTCACATCATAGCTGGCATTAGCAATGGACCAAGGACAATGGTGTCCCCTCTTAACTTAAAAATTCTGATTCAGTAAGAAATTTGTTCCCTTCGTCTTCCTCTGTATTCCCATTTTACCTTCCTGAACTAATTTGCCTTCTGTCCCCTTTACCCCTTAACTCAAACTATTATATCTTTAAAATATACTGACCAAATTAAGGTTTTGAAATATGAACAATATATGGGCAAAAGGTTTGGAAAACATTCAAAGCATAACACTATCCACTTCCTTGCAGCTGTCTCCTGAGGCACAAGACATCAAGGTCTCTTGATAAAAATTGTTTCTCAAAACATGATATACCAGAGCAGCTACTGAGAATACTATGAGTTCATATGGAATTGTCAGGACCTAAACATGCTTCATACTGAGTCCCAGCTATTGCCCCAGGGCAGGGTTTCTCATGCTGAATGTGTATATGAACTGCTCTGGATCTTGTTCACATGCAAATTGTGACCCAGTGGGTCTAAGATGGGGTCCAAGGATCTGCATTTCCACCAAACTCCCAGGTGACACTCATACTGCTGGTTCATAAATCAGACTTTGAGGGCCAAAGTTAGGAATAGTTCCCATAAACCATCATTGCAGAGTGTTTATTACTACACTAATAATGACCTGGGAATTGTTTTGCTTTATATACTAACATTTCTATGGACACAAACAATAGAATTTCTGTTCTCTTTTCTTTGAAAAAAATTAGAATTTATTATATAGAAAGATTATTTTTCCCCCAGGTATTTAAGAGAATGCCCATCCACAAATCATTGATTTGGTCTCAATCAGATTATTTGGAAGTATCAAGAATTTCATCATTAAAGGTCAATAGATGTAGTGAATTAGCAGTCTGATTTTATTTTTATTTGTTTAGCATATGCAAGTCTGGTAATAAAATTATTTACAATAATTCTTCTCTCAACACTACTAAATTTGTTATAGCACATTTCAGGATCAAACATAATCTGAAATCCCTTTGCAGTGCTATAACGTGTTTTTTTTTTTTTTATAGTGATGCTAAATAGATAACCCCAATAACTTCCCATTACCACATTTCCATCAAGTCTGAATATATACAAGTGATTATTTAAGACCAGATTTTAAGAGATTTTTCTTTGAACGTAGTTCAAATGATTTTCTTTTTCATGTAATCTCCATGAACAAAATGAATGACACTGAGACAAAGTTGTCTACTTGCTTACACGGATAGAAAACTAAGAGTGTCATCTGAGAAGCTCGGAGCCTATTCCAAATCATGATAAGTGGTTTTTCATGTATTCTCCATGAACAAAATGAATGACATTGTTGCTTACATGGATAGAAAAATAAGAGTGTCATCTGAGAAGCTTGGAGCCTATTCCAAATCATGATAAGTGGTTACTGGGGGAGGTGTAGATATTCTGGAGTAGTTAGTTGCTCTTTTCATGTTGATATTCACCATCTTGCCGTGCAGGGTTACGGTCCCACAGTGAAAGCCTTTGGCCTATTTGTCTAAAATGCTTTTTCTTCCTTTCAGTCTTTATGCAAATATAAACATGGACATTTACCCTGTCCATAGTTGCTACTGATACTGACCAAAGTATTTACTACTTTCTGTCTCATTCTTTGACTTATTTTTCTTGTTAGCACTTACCACTATCCAACATGAAATACATTTTTTCCTATTTTCTTGCATAGTCTCTGTTTCCCCTGAATTAGTTTTCTGTGGCTGGTGCAACAATTATCACACACTTTGTGATTTCACATTAAAAATTCATTATTGTATCGTTTTGTAGGTCAGAAACCTGACATAGTTCTGACTGGGCTAAAATCAAGGTGTTGGCAAGGTTGAACTCATTTCTGGATGTTCTAGGAAGAACCTGTTTCCTTGATCTTTCTAGATGTCCACATCCCTTGGCCTATGACCCCTTACGCAGTCTTCAAAGCCAGCAATTATATCTCTTTGATCTTTACTCTGCTATCAGAGTTCTCGCCACCCCAGTTAGGGAGGAGTCTTTGCCTTTCAGGATTTATGTGATTAGACTGGGCCCGCCTGAATGATCCAAGATGCTCTACGTCACAAGGTCTGTGCCCTTAATCACATCAGCAATCTTCCCCTTTCCTCCTGAGATAATACATTCAGGGATCAGACAGCGGAAATCTTTTTGGGGGCTAATATTCTGCCTATTACATTCTCCCTGGAATGTAAGCTCCATGAGGTCATGGGTCTTACATGTTTTGTTCACTGTTATATCCTTAGCATCTGGCACATAGTATGTACTAAATAAATACTTTTTCAATGAACAAGTGAATAAATGTCTAAAAACTACATTGGTTTAATGTTGAACAATATTTGGAGAACAGGAGCTGAACACAGGCATCTATGAACTGCATTTGAGAAGTAAGTCACTTGAATTAAATGAACCTTAATCCTCATTTCAAAAATTAGATATGATCACTTTTCCCACTTCACAGAGTGGTTTAGAGAGTTAGTCAGTATGATTTACATTGAAGTGGTTTAAAAAGGCTTAGCTAAAAAAATGTAAAATATTAACATTATACTTAAGTGATATTAATATCCTTACCTAAAAATTTAAGTTTCTTCAAGCTCAAAATTTCTGCAGTTCTGGCCATAGATTCACTGCCCAGACACCCAATATGCTAAAGAAGATATTTTGGGAGATCCTAGACTGAAGCTATAGTGTTCTTTGGTTTTTATCCTGCCAGACACAGTATTCACAGTGCCATGCCCCCCAGACTTGGGCTATCTGAAGTGATGGGAATGGGGTAATGGGAAGTTACTGGAAGCCTTTAATCTCACGGACAGTTTGACCACGTCTATTAATATCTCTGAGCCAGCCTGCTGTCCAGAGTTTATTATTCTCAACTGCATACTATTTAATGATGTTAGCAAATGATACAACGGTGCAGAAGTAAGCTACAACCAGCCTTGTTGCTTTGATTTTCCTAGGATAGGACTAGGACATGATTTGTCTGACACACCATCTTCATATACTTTTATACTCAATATCACATTAAAGACAATAACATAACTGCAAATCTGATGCTCATGAGTGAATGCTCTTTTTTTCTTATCCTTTAAGGTTGTAACTTATTTTTTGTTTGATGGTGTGTATGGGAAAGCACAACTTCATATTAAAAGGTGAAAATCTGAGTCAGCAATTAGGGCTAAATTATATCTAAAAATCACATGGGCAGATTATTTTGAAAACTGGATATTTGAATCAGCTGAAAACATAATAGAACCTTCTCTGCAGCCCACACCTAAAAGCCTATTTATTCTCAACACTTCACAGAAATTACACAAAGTAAAATAAGCATTGCATATAATATTAAGCAGTGCTTGAAAGATATTCATTAAAATCTGGCTTATTTCATTGAAATTCTTTCTTGTATGGTAGACATATTTTTCAGATTAATTTTTCTCTCCCAACAAGATTTTTATAGAAAATACAAAAGTACAAAATCAGGGGCTGACAGATGGCATGGTGGTTAAAGGCGCTGGATTCCCACATTGCCAACTGTGGTTTAAGTCCCAGACATGGCGGTTTGCTTTCTTGCTTTCCCTTTCTTTCTCTCTGCCTCTCTTTGGTCAAATTATAAAATGATAAGGACAAATGGAATTCAAAATAAATGAGTAATTCTTTTAAAAAATGCAAAATCAATCAAACAGTATTCTCATATAATCAACATTTTTTTAAGAGAGATTTTTGCTATCATGCATGTGCACTTGCCAGAGAGACAGAAAGAGAGAAATCATCCCCCAGATGGCCACGTTTCAATCATTTCTCCTCCATTCTTCTCCCAGTTATCTTGGGCACACATGCACATGCACCTGGCATGAGTATTTTTTTTTTTTTGAGAGTTTTTTTTTGCTATAGGGTGCATGCGCTCGCCAGACAGACAGAGAGAGACATAGAGACAGAAAGCAAGAAATCACCCCCCAGGGGGGACAGTCACGCCGCAATCCCTTCTCCATTCTCCTCTCGGGATCTTGGGCACGTATGCACATGCGCCCGGTGTTGAGTTTTAAGCCACCAGGTGTGGGACATGAACTGCGGTCCACTACGTGGGAGTCCAGCGACATAGCCATTACACTAACTGCTGGTTCCCCACCTGGAATGAGTTTTAAGCCACTGAATCCAGGACTTGAAGCATGGTTGACTACGTGGGAGTTCAGCTACATTACCATTATGCCATCTGATGATCCCTAACCAATAATATTTAAACAATTTCAGACTCACAAAGGAGATGTATTTCCCCCATGAATTAAACAGGTACAAAACAAACATACTGCATTAGATATAGCTCTATTTTAAAATATAGCTGGAGATACCTTTTTAAAATTATTTTATTTATATTTTTAGTTTTTGCTATTTGCTAGAGGTACATGTGCTTGACAGAGAGAGAGAGAGAGAGGGAGAGAGAGAGAGAAATCATCCCCTCAGGGAGATAGCCATGCCACAATCCATTCTCCTCTCAGAAGTTTGGGCACATGTGCATACGGTCCTGGTATGATTTTCAAGCCACCAGGTCCAAGACTCTAACTGGGGAGTCAGCTACCCGGGAAACAGTGCCCTTGCCTCCACACCACCTGCTGGCTGTAGACTTATCATTGTATCTAAATAATTGGCATAACAAAGGTTAAGTCAAAGTGCTGAAAGAGTCCCAAGGATATAGCAGCTAATTTTCCCTGAGAACCACAGAGAATGTCCAAAGAGATACTGCATCAGTTGGGTCTTGGAAAACGTTTTAGGGTACAAAATTGGTTTGAAGACTCTTCCCATAAAAACAGTAGACTAACTAGTAAGTGCACAAAAGCACCCCATCATCAAAGGATTTTGTGGGGTGGACACCATGAGATGTCCACCACACAGGGCTTCCTGAGTTAGGGAGTTTGGCTATTTGCAGGCAACAGAGAACTAATTAATTTTTAGGGTATGGATTTACATGTCACCATTTCTTGTTAGAAAGATAGGTTCTTGAAACAGTGTGAGCCCTAAAACTGAATCTTAAAGAGATGTTGTCAAGAAATTCTGGTAATTTCTAGCTTGACGAAAGGCCAAGCCAAACAATGTGGTGGTGACAGAGGACAGAACTTAAGAGACATTTGGGCCTGGTTTAAATCCAATCGCCAAGAAAAAAAATAATGTAGGAAACAAGGTGGAATCTTAAGCGTCTTAGTATTTCTTAATATTAGGTGTGCTCCTTATTCTGCATTAGTTATTCATACGAACTGTTGCAGGCTAAATGAGGCTTTTGTATTTAGATTGGGATGGGGAGCCGCCTCTATCATATCTCCAATAGATTCAAATAGACATTTTTCCTTTTTTTTATTATGTTCTTATTTCATTTTGTTTTATACAATCACATTATTTAGCTTACAAAGTGAATATTTCAACATGTGAACATTTCTCCCTAGTCCAGTTGATAAAACCATAACATTTATCTTCAACAGATAGTACCACATTTCTTTGTCCCATTAATGCTTTGCCTCTCTATTTTTCTTCTAAATGTCCTTCCTCAGACCATACTTTTTCACACACACTATATCTGGTATTTACATCCACTTACTGTGTTTCTATATCCTTTAGTCAATCAGTTTCAAAACGTTAGGAATAGGTGGGAAGTGGCATCCCTGGGAAACAGAGCAAGTATGAATGCATTTCTTAACCAACAGTTTACTAAACAGAAATTAGTAAACCTCTAACTAGTGAAGTCAAGGGGCATATTAAAAATACAAGTTTATCCAGGTCCTATCCCCAGAAAGCCATGTTGTCCTTAATCTGGGTGTCTGGACTCAGTATCAAATTTCTAAAATTTCCCAGTGTGATTTAAAGTGGGAGCTAACTACTGCTTGAAAATACAGTTCCAGCTGTGATGACACACAGCACCTCTGCCTGGGAGGCTGGAAGTTGAATAGGAGCCCAGGTGCAGTTTCTGGGTCAACCTGAACACACAAGTGTGACACACACACCTGCAATCCTAGTTAATTGGGAGGTGGGGACAGTAGGATCGCAACACGGCAAGAGCCCGTCAAAAATACCCATCTTGTCTCTCTCCTTTCTCTCTCTCTTTCC
>NW_006204037.1:1569375-1574856 GCF_000334495.1 Tupaia belangeri chinensis
GAAGGAAGGCTTTTTCAATTTGAAAATGTAACTTTAAGTAGTATTTTGCTGTCTTGCTCAATAACCTGTTGTAATGCTAATGAAACCAAAGTGTTACATATACACCTATTGGAGATGATGCTAAAACAGATGAGCTAATACCTGTGAAAGTACATCTTATTTGAGCCCTATCAGAAGCAGCAGTGTTTGATAACTTTCCTATAGAGAGTGAATTTCAATTTGAAAATGTAACTTTAAGTAGTATTTTGCTGTCTTGCTCAATAACCTGTTGTAATGCTAATGAAACCAAAGTGTTACATATACACCTATTGGAGATGATGCTAAAACAGATGAGCTAATACCTGTGAAAGTACATCTTATTTGAGCCCTATCAGAAGCAGCAGTGTTTGATAACTTTCCTATAGAGAGTGAATTCTTACATAAATCACTGGGAAAATACATAATTTCTTCTTTTATCTTTAATACATAGGTGATAAAAATGATAAAAACTGTGTTATGGGGCCAGCAGGCAGTTAAGTGCTGACTCCCACTTGGCCGACCGAGGTTCGAGTCTTTGACCTGGCAACTTACTTTCTCTCTCTCTCTCTCTCTCATTCACACTCTGTCCCTCTCTGGTCAAACAGATAAATAAATAAAGTTAAATAAAATAATTATTTTAAAAAATGGTTACAATTTCTAAAATATGTATTTTTATTGACAAGCAAATTAAAAAATAAAAAGTTCAGAGGGGCTATAAATGCAAACTGGAGGTCAACACTCATTTTTGAATAGTTAAATTTTTCTTCATAGAAGTTTACATATGAAAGATTCTGGAAATCCTAAAATCCCCAAATTGATTTTGCCTTGTGCAAACAGTCATGCACCGTATAATGACTTTCAGTGTATGACCTATCACATATAAATAACATAGGCTTGGGACTGGCAGATGGCTTAATGGTTATGTCACTGGACTCCCACATAGTCAAGTGTGGTTTAAGTACCAGACCTGGTGGCTTAAAACTCACTCTGGGTGTGTGTGCGTGTATGCCCCAAATCCTGAGAGGAGTGTGAAGGAAAAGGAATTGTGATGTGGCCATCGCCTCTAGTGGATCATTTCTTGCTTTCTGTCTCTCTCTGTCTCTCTAGCGAATATAACCCTATTGCTAAGGGATACATGATTGTAATTGATATTCAGTGAAAATTCTGCAAATTCCTGAATAACATGAACATATGTGTCGTGTTAATAAATACAGTAATATTACCTTGTCTAGGTGGGGTTGTACTGAAGACCTCTGCTAAGCTTTAAAGAATACTGATTGGAATTTAGTAGCAGGAAAATTTGGGCAGACATAACTAAAGTACTCTGAAATAAACAAAATGTCTAAAAGAATAAAAATATTCTTTACGGCAGTGACGGCAATTTAAAAATGATGAAGAGAGAATGGGGCCAGCAGATAGTGTAGCAGTTGCTTCACTACACAACCACATAGCTAATTGCAGTTCAAGTCCTGGACCCAGTGACTTGAAAATCATGCTGGGAGGGTGTATGTGCATTCCCAAATCCCAGGAGGAGAATGGAGGGAAGGGATTGCAGCATGGCCAATCCCCCTGAGGGGGCGGTGATTTCTCACTTTCCCTCTCATTGTCTCTGTTTCTCTTTCTCTCTCTGGTGAATGCATGGGCCCTAAAGCAAAACCTTCTTTAAATAACTATAAGGAGAGGGCTAACTCCATAGCCTAGGGGGTAAAATCCTGGCCCCGGCAAACTGAAAAACACACCAGGGGCATGTACGTTAGTGTCCCAAATCCCAACAGGTTAGACACATGGTGGAGAAAGGATTGGTGTGTGGTCATTGTAGAGGGGATTCCTTCTTCCTCTCTCTCTCTCTGCCTCAGTCATACATCCTGTGGTAATTAAAAAAATATAGGAAGAAAAAGGCTATGGAGAAAAAGAAGGGAAAAAACAGTGTTGGAAGTCAAAAGAACAAAATATAAAATGGAAGTAATGTCAAATTAAAGTGCTAAGTGGATTATATTTTGAAATAATAAAGATGCAAGAAAAAAAGAAGAGATAGTGAATGTGGTAATCTTGAATAAACATATATGGAGTATATAAAAATACGTAGGGATCAGCTCCGTGGTACAGTGATGAGGTGCTACTCAAGAGAAGCCAGATAGCAGACCAGCTAGCAGCCTGGTGGTAAAAGTGCGTGGGATCCCATGTGGCCGACTGCATGGTCCAAGACTTGGACCTGGTGGTTTGGAAAACACTCCAGGCATGTGTGCATGTATGCCCAAATCCCTAGAGGAAAGTGGAGGAGAGGGGATTTCAGGGGTCAGTACCCCTTCCCACCCCGGCAGGTACTCCCTTACTTTCCTCCTCTCTCAGCATGCACGTGTCTCTCCAGCGAGTGCACATACCAAGTGATCTTTTTTTTTTTTTTAAACAGAAATCAGATTTCACATGGCCATCGGCCGGGTCAGGCTGAAACACATTGGGTATACATGCAAGTGTCCAAGGTCCCATGAGCTAGAGGCCTGGAAGAAGGCGATCATGGCATGACTGGACCCCATAGAGGGTCTCTTCTCCCCCCAACACACGCGTACTCTTATTCGTATGTACATGCACACATCCTCTGTTATGAATAAAGATAAAAGCAAATGCAGTCTGTCTGCAATATAATGTATTTTTAGAATAGGGTAGCTTTGAAGATTTAGCATAAATACTGGAACTACCTAGGTTTAACTCCAGTTTAAGATTGCCTAGCTCTTGGGCCAGCCAGGCAGCATGGCAATTAAGGCAGTTGGATCCCACATGGCCAACTGTGCAGTTCAAGTCCTGGAACCTGTGGTTTGAAAAACCTGGTAGGCTGGGAACCAGCAGTTAGCGTAATGGCTATGTCGCTGGACTCCCACGTAGTCGACCGCGGTTCGTGTCCCGGACCCGGTGGCTTAAAACTCACGCCAGGCGCGTGTGCGTGCGTGCCCAAGATCCCGAGAGGAGAATGGAGGAGAAGGGATTGCGGCGTGACCATCCCCCCTGGGGGTGATTTCTCACTTTCTGTCTCTATGTCTCTCTCTGCGTGTCTGGCGAGCGCACGCGCCCTACAGTGAAAATCTCTCCAAAAAAAAAAGAAAAACCTGGTAGGCTCATGAGCGTGTGTACCCCAAATAGCTAGAGGACAATGAAAGAGAAGGTACTGTGGAGGGGTCATCCCCCTTGGAGGTTGCTGTCTCACTTTCTCTCTGACTGGTGAGCATATGCTACCCTATAGCAAAAACTTAAAAAAAAAAAAAAAAAAAAAAAGACTCCCTGCTTGGCTATATGCATTGACAATATTTATCTCTTCCCACTTTTTCTAAATTTCTTAGAGTTCAGCTTTTGTTGTATATTTATAATGTCTTTATTTGACTCATCCTTACAGTTTTTCTTTGTTGACATATAATTGTACATATTTATGGAGTACAATAGGATTTGTTGGTATAAGAATACAGTGCATGATAATTAAAATAAGGTAATTAGCAGGACCAGCAGATGGCGTAATGGTCACATTGCTGGACTCCAATGTAGCCGGTCATTGTTTGAATCCGAGACCTGGTGGCTTAAAACTCATGTCAGGTGTGTGTGCATGAATGTCCACAATCCCCAGAGGAGAATGGAGGGGGAGGGATTGGCCATGCCCTACGGGGGTGGAGAGAGTGATTTTTCACTTTCTGTCTCTGTCTCTCTGGAGAGCTCACATGTCCTATAGCAAAAATCTCTCTTAAAAACAACAGCAGGACCAGCAGATGGCATAATGGCTATGTTGCTGGACTCCCATGGACTCGACCATGGTTCGAGTCCCAGACCCAGTGGCTTAAACTCACACTGGGTGCATGTGCTTACATGCCCAAGATCCCAAGAGGAGAATGGAGGAGAAGGGATTGCAGAGTAGCCATGCCCCCTGGGGGGTGATTTCTCACTTTCTGTTTCCATCTTTCTGGTGAGTATATGTGCCCATAGCAAAAACAAAACAAAACCAAACCTCTCACCTCTCCCAAACAAAAACAACAACAAGATAATTAGTATATTAATCATCTCAACCACTGGGTATTGGTTTGTGTTGGGAACATTTAAAATCATTTTTTGTTTGTTTGTTTGTTTTTGTTACTCTGAGCTATTCAGTAAGTTGCAACCATTTTGCCTTACTGCACTTTAATAGGACTAGAACTTACTCCTCTACCTGTAATTTTGTTTCTATTAACTTGCATCTCTTTATCCCTTTACCCTCTTTACTCTTTCCAGCCTCCAGGAGTCCTTCTTCAACTCTCTACATCAACAAGGTCATCCTTCTTAGTTTCCACATATGAGAACATAGAGTATTTCTCTTCCTGTACCTGACTTATTTCACATAATACAGTGTCTTCCAGGCTCCTCCATGGTGCTTCAACTAACAAGATTTTATTTTTTTCACTATAGGACGTGTGTGCTCGCCAGACAGACAGAAACCTAGAGACAGAAAGCAAAAAATCACCCCCCAGAGGGGATGGTCACGCCGCAGTCCCTTCTCCTCCGTTCTCCTCTCGGGATCTTGGGCACGCACGCACACGTGCCCGGCGTGAGTTTTAAGCCACTGGGTCCAGGATGCGAACCGCGGTTGACTACATGGGAGTCCAATGACGTAGCCATTACGCTAACTGCTGGTTCCCAAGATTTTATTTTTTTGAGGGCTGAGTAGATTCCACTGTATTTCTTTATCCATACGCCTATTGATGGACACAAGTTGATCCACATCTAGGTTATCGTGAATAAAGCTGCAATAACAAAAGATGTTCTGATATCTTTAGGAGATACTGAGTTCCTTTCCTTTGGATATAAGCAGCCCAGTTAAATCGTAAGTCAGTTCTGTCTTCAGTTTTTTGAAGATCTTCCATATTATTTTCCATAATGGCTCTGTAAATATTCAATCCCACCCATAGTGTAAGAGCTCCCTTTCTCTGTATCCTCACAAAAATTTGTTATACTTTTGTCTTTTCAGTAATAGCCAAAAAGGTACTTTCACTTTAATATGAGATTTACCATGTACTGATTACACGGAATGACATTATGGAAAGACACAGATAATCTGCATTTTTGTACCCTTTGTGATGAGCTAAATCATTGTTTACCTCCATATATTTGGCACATCTTACACAAAGTAAGACCTCACTTTTAAATATAATACTGTTTTATATATTATGACAGGCATACAATTGGTGTGCAAACCATTTGATAAGCTACATTAATGTGGTAAGCTACACCCCAAACTTAAACAGGCTGATCCAAAGTTCACAGAACATTTAATATAGTGTGCACACTCATTTTACTAAGTGGTTAAGACAAAAGACATGATAGAATATAAGTATAAACAGTATGCTGGCTGTAATAAAGTATTTATTAGAGAGGATAAAGGTTTTGAGGAAATGAATTAGGATGAAGAGTACAGATGATAAGATTTCTATAAGACAAGTTTTGGGACCAGCA
>NW_006204037.1:1575047-1590388 GCF_000334495.1 Tupaia belangeri chinensis
TTGGGAACCGCATGTGCCTAAAAAAAAACCCCCCAAAAAAAAAAAAAAAACCCCGACAAGTTTTGGCCAATCCCCTACCTGTGCAGCTATTTTTTTAAAATAATTACTTTATTTAACTTTATTTATTTATTTTAATTTGACCAGAGAGGGACAGAGAGAGAGAGAGAGAGAGAGAGAAAGCAAATCACAGGTTCAGGACTCAAACCGTGGTTGGCCATGTGGGAGTCCAGCGTCCTTAACCACCACGCCACCTGCCGACTCCATGTGCAGCTAATCTTAATAAATATATGAGCAAATAGAAGCTTCCAAATTATTAATTACAAAACATGTACATGGAGCTGGCCCTATTGCCTACTGGTTATGAGAAATGGACCCCACATGGCTAACCATGGTTCGAATCCTAGCCCTGGCAACATGAAATACACCCTGGATGTGTGTATACATGTGTTTAAAATACTACAGGACTGAGCTATGGAAGAAAAGGGACTATGATGTGACCATACCCCATTGGGGGTGGGGGATGTTTTCTCCCTCCCTCTCTTTCTCTCTCTGGCAAGTGCACATACCCTCTGTTAATTTTTTAAAAATTATATGTAATGTGTCACATATATAAATTGTGCACTTGATAGATTAAAGTAATGCAGTTATTAAAAGGAATATGTCATCAGAAAGAAATTATTCATACTGCCTAACTTTTTTAACTTAGTAGTTTGAAAACATGAATGGATTTGGTCATTCTGAATTTTGTTAATGAGAATTCTTCCTCTCTTTATTCCTCAAGGTAGTTGAAATTTATATGTGTATAGTAATTTTTCTGATCATTGGTGGCTTCTCAAAAGCAAAATAACTTCAGAAGTTTCATAGCTGTGGAGGGCATTTTAGGTAAAACTTTACAGAATAGTACATAATTTATATGAGATTTTTCTTTATTTTTGACTACTATCACTTTTATTATATATGTAATTATTCAGTAAATAGGTGACCTTCCACTTCTTCCTTGACATAATTTTTTAAAAACTGATAGCATCCTAATTTAAATATAGTGCACTACTAGAACATCACTAGAAAATTAAGAAGAGTTTTATGATAAACATAGATTTCCTTTTTCAAGATGAGAACATTTATTTTGTCCTTTGCCCATTATGTTCACCTGCTAATATTTTTAGTGTTACTCTTGCCAAACATCACATCCATAGTAAATATATTTACGTTTTATTATTGCAGGAAAATTATCTCTAAAGAAAGGAGGATAGATTGCTCAAATTGAGATTTTATTATCCCAGTTCACTTATATTTTCCATGGTTGAAATAAAATCCCAGCTGACAGCTAACGGTCTTATTAGTTAGTAGGTTTCACTGAAAAAACTATTGCTTTCTAGGATTTTCTGTAGAAAACTTCTGCAGCTCTAAAACTCACTAAGCACCTAAAACTGACATGGAGAATAGTGCCTAATCACTAAGGGACTAGGGATACTATCAAGGATAATAAAGAAAGTCTGGCTCAGTCACAGTAGCATACTGATCTGCAGTGCTGGAAGCCACATGGCTGACCTCATGTTAGGGTCCCAGTCTACCTGAAAAATGCCAGGCATGCACATCCAAGACTTTGATTAGCTGAAACACAGGGAAGGGAACCACAATGTGACAAGACCCTATCGGGGTTGCCTGTCTTTCTTTCAATAAAATAAATACACTTCTGTGACTTTAACTTCTGCTGTGACAAAGCATGGAAAGTATTTATGAAAACAGAAGAGGCCTAAGGGAGGAGCCCAGCTCACTTGAGCTTCAGGTCTGCCTGGCATTTCCAACAGTTTATTAGACATACCTGCTTTGACAGTCTCACACTTCTCAGTCCCTGTGCGTCGAATGCATAATTTTGCTCCCAAATCTTTTCACCTTCCCAGTCCCAAACTCAGTGAACAGTCACCATTCATCTAATTGCCCAAGGTGTCACCTTCTCCCTTTACCCACACCTTATGAATCACCAAGTCCCCTTGGATCCATTTCCTGAATAGCTATTTTCTAAATCTTTCCACTTCTCTTCATTCCCACCCTGCTGCAATGAATACTTGTTTTCCTAAACTATTGCAACAGTGAAACCTGGTCTCTTTTCCTCCAGCTTTGTGCTTCCCAATCCAGACTCTATCAGTGCAGTCGAATTCTACATCCACAAAAAATTCCTCTTTTGTTGGAATAAAATTCAGAATCTGTAACATCCTTAAAGAGGCCCACCACTTTCTGATTCTTGAATTCTCAGCTTCATCTACAGTCTGTCTCCAGGCCCCGTATAAGTGCCTCCTACCCATAAGCTCCACTATATTGAATCGTGCTCAGTCATGTTCATCAAGAACTCTCTGCCTTTGAACTTGGCATCTGCTCTTCTTTCTGCTTGCCCTGTTTATTGTCTGGTTTTAGCTAATTTCTATTCATCTTGTAGGCATCAGTGCCACTTAAGTGAACCATCTTGACACCCCCATCCTGATGCCCTTAGGTCAGGGAGAGTTGCTTCCCTAGAATCACACCTCTGCCTCATCTTGTTACCCTGTATATTACAGTAACTGCTTGCTTACTCACCTGGCTTTATTATCCTACCTCTGGCTTTACAAGAACTGTATCTCTGACTGCCTTATTCACTGGGACAACCCTAGCCCACTATAGAGAGAACTTGTTAGGTGCTCTACAAATATTTGCCAAATGAATGAGTTCAGGTGCAGTTATATGCAGAGGCTACAGAGTTCAGATTTCTGTTCATGCTTACCTATCTGGTTGAAGTACTAGTGGGAATATTACATGATAACTAGCTGTCAGCTATTACAGTCTACCTTTACAGTTCCATACCTCCAGTCCTCACCCCCAAATTCCAGTCTCTAGTTAGATTTAAAGCTATTTGACTTAACTTCTTTCAGCCTTGGTAAGAGCTGTAGCAACCATCATTATATTTAAGAAGAGAATTAAATTACTAATATCGGTCTACCGATTTCTCCAAGAAAATAAAATTACTTCTTTACAGAATTAAAACATCATTTCCTTGATGAAGAAGCCAATTTTCTTTTGTGTTTCCTGACTCAAAAAGAATATACGTCTAGACAGAATATTAGTGAAGTTTTTCCATTGAGATATCTTTTTCTGCTAGAACAAACTCTGTTATTTCTATGAAATTACATAAGTAGCTCATTGTATTCTCAGCTTACTTCTTAATTTCAAAACACAAAAATAAAAACTAAGTGAAGAAAGTCTAACTCCTATTTCCAAACACAGAATTCTGTTAACTCACATGTGTGTGTGTGTGTGCACGCTGATACCACAATGGACTTTTATATCCTTCCCCAAATTTCTAAATGTTATCAAATTGATTTTAAAAGGAGCAGAACCACCTTAGTCTACATCTGTCCCATGTTATTCTGTAAACCAGTGGGTCTCAGGCTCTAGCACACACTAGAAACTCCTGGAAGTCTTTTTAAAATGCAGGTTACTGCCCCCCCCTCAGAATTTCTGATTCACTAGGCCTGACCTGGGACTAGAGAATCTACCAGATGATTGGAAAAGTCAAGACATGTTTTTCTGGTTTTGTTTGTTTGTTTGTTTTTTCTATGTACAAATGTATCATGACTTTTCCAACAACCCAATATATTTTCAACAAAAGTTCCCAAGTAATGCTGATGATGCTGGTCTGGGAACCATACTTTGAGATATGACTTATACATGCAATTTAATGCAGGGAAGCATGTTTTGCTTCAGTGTAGGCAGTTACATCATGACATTTTGACATGTACCATCCCACTTTGCCCCCGCTGCTTTCTTTTTTTTTTTTTAATGACACTTTTTTTTTTTTAGACCTAAGTATGTGAAACATGTACTCCATGCTGAAACTTCGCAGCACAAGGGTACATCCCTTTCTACAAAAGAAATAAAAAGAAAAAAAAAAGAGGTCTATATGAACAGATTTTTAAAAATTAAATGGGAAACCCAAACAATTTCCCTAAGGAGGTTTTTGCCTTTAACAGCAAACATATTTTGCCTCAATAGTGATTTCTTTGTTCAAGAGCCAAGCTGGCAATCAAGCTAGTACAAAGAGCAGGAGACGTTTGTTTAATATGATGATAGTGTACCCTTTGTAAACCCTGGAACAATGAGGGCCCATGCATGAGTTCATTGGAAGTTCTAGTTCCTTCTCTCCCGTTGTTGCTCATTCTGAATTCTCATAATCACAAAGGAAAGGGAAAATTTTCAACCTTGTCACATCCTCCTCCATTTAAACCATTTATAGCCTTGGTTTACAGAAACAATCTTAAACAATCTTCTTTAAACACTATGTAGAACTGATCACCAAGTTCACTAATAAATGTGATTTGAATGCTCTTTTGCTCCAAAGGCTTTTCTTCCATTAGCTTCTAAGTTCCTTTATCATATCATTGTACAAAGAACAGCAAGTTGAAAATACAGTATTGATTTGGGCTTGCTGGGAGGGTAACAGGTCTTATAAACTCATTTCAATGTTCTTCTTGAAAAGTTCTAAATCTCATCAGTCTGGCACAGGATACGACAAGTAAGGGTCTCAATTACAAAATGCCAATGGTCGTAGTAATGGCTTCCGAAAAACAAAAATGCCAATGGTCGTAGTAATGGCTTCCGAAAAACAATCAGTCATACAATGTTGTTATCATCTCAAGATCCTACATAAGCTCCCATTCTTCCAGTAGGTTCTTTTAGCATGGGCACTACATCTGGTTTGCCCCCTATTTTATCTCTAGAATTTAGGATGTTGTTCTGGAAATAGAAGGCAGTCAATATATTGGGTCATGGGAAAACTCATGATACATTTTTGCATAGAACAACATGCCATGACTTTTCTGAGGATCTAATATAACATTTGTTGTCTGACTGGCTCTCACTATGAGTATTATAGAAAATGGGCAATACAAATTTAACACAATGCTGGAGTTTATCAATTAAATATGACCAAAGTGGAAATTATTTCACACATGAAGAAAAATAACCAGAAGATAACCTATTTAAAATATATCCATCTTTAACCTTTAACCTACATCTACAGATGTACCCATCACCAAACTTTTGGTATATGTTCACAATAAATACCAATTTACAGTTGAGGATCTAAATCCCTGGTTTTATGCTCAAACAATGCCTTCATGCATAAAACATTTTCACTAAAATTATCTGCCAGTTTATATATGGGAAGGAAATCCCTATAGGACACTACTTTCTTCTCCCTTTACATGGAAATAGTTTTGGCTAAATGCTTTCCTGGGTTTGTGTAGGAAAGGCAGATAATTATAAGGGCAACAGAGATGATTGCCACTTTTTTCCCCTAAGATCAATGGTTTCCTAACAGCATTGTCTCTATTTTTGCAGGTGTTTCAGCTTGTAATGCTTTTCACCCTCTTCAGCTAAATGTATTTGCAGTAGGCACAGCCTTCCTGAGTTCATCAAAGACTCCTGCCAAGGAGGGGCTCGTTATAAAAACTTCTGCTGCAACAAGGTCATGCCACTCAGATCTGGCCTAGGGGTGATACTGGTTTCTGCATGATCCACCCTTCCTCCCAATTTACCCAGTCCCTGAGGTCTACTTCACAGACAGCGGAACCTACATCAGATATCGCATTGAGGCATCCTTATAACCTTTTTTGCTCTGTCTAGCTTTTTTTTTTTTTTTTTGAGAGATTTCCACTGTAGGGCGCGTGCGCTCGCCAGACAGACAGAGAGAGACATAGAGACAGAAAGCGAGAAATCACCCCCCAGGGGGGATGGTCACGCCGCAATCCCTTCTCCTCCATTCTCCTCCCGGGATCTTGGGCACGCACGCACTCGCGCCCGGCGTGAGTTTTAAGCCACTGGGTCCGGGACACGGACCGCGGTCGACTACGTGGGAGTCCAGCGACATAGTCATTACGCTAACTGCTGGTTCCCTGCTCTGTCTAGCTTTGAATTGCCTATCACTCAAAGAGCCTAATCCAAGCCAGACCCTCGTATGCCCCTTTGGACACTATTCCTCTAAGGAGGCACAAGACCAGACTAGAGAGACAAGCCAGTTCTCCCAGGTCTCTTTTGGTTCACTAGTACTATTTTTCTGCCAGGTTCTGATGTCTTTTCCAGTTGCTATTGCTGAAAGTCCATGAAATCCCTCACATTCTAAGTCCTGGCAAGATGTGATTTTGCTGTCTTAAATTCATTTTCAAAGCTTAGTGTATAATAAGTACTAGTCACTCAGCACCCAACAAGCACATTGTACAGAAAGTACAAAAACTGGGGTGAAAGGAAAGCGTAGAAGAGGCTCTTGGTACTGAAACATATTTTCTCAGAATAATATAATTGGTGAATTCTCATATCCAGCAAGGAGCAAATCGATGTACTATTTTAGCACTCCCACAAGAATTCTCCTACCTCATTTCTGCACAGAATTTCATTTCATGGAAAAGTTCCACAAAATATACTGTATCATTTCCTCATGCCAAGTACTTTATATTTTAGGAATTATAAAATACACTCAAGGAACATTTTTGCCACACCATGTGCTATGTATGTATTATATGTTTACATATTTTTAAAATCCTGAACAAATTTCTCCTGTGGTTCTTTTAAAATATGAGAAGACTTCAGATAGTATGTGGAAAAAAAATGAAATTAAAGTATAAGTTTATTTTGTTGCACAATTGTTTTTAAAATCCATTCTTAAAACAAAACAATTCCATGAACTTTTTGAAGAGACTGTTCATCCTCATACAACCACAACCACGTCAGGTATGACACAAAAACAGACAAATTAATGCATGGAAGACCAGCATGTACCCTACAGGTGCTATAATGTGACCATTTCTTAAAATATTAAGTATATAAGAACAAAGGCAGGCTACAGTATGTCCTTCTACTGGACAGCATTCAAACCTCAAAACTTAAATGTCCAAACCTCTTCTAGAAATGAAAATCAATTGAGGAGAGCAGCCCAGAGAGCATTCATGCAATCGGTCTGTGTGATGCCAGCAAATTTGCATTCAGACAAGCTGAGCCAAGTGAGAGTTATGTACGTTTGTTCTTCTAGAATAAAGGAAGGAATGAAAGTGAAAAGGATCTGCTGAATCAGATGGTGTTTGACTGAGGAGGTTTCTTCAATTAATAGCCAGCTGCATAATTTGAGCTAATGCCAGCCTGGCTTTCGTCATAAAGTGACACAGAAGAAAATTCTGTACTCAGGTGCTGCCATGGTAAAGTGAGTTAATCTCCCCAAAAGTTGGAGAAAGGGAAAGGAACAGTCTATTTGAATTTTTAAGTATATTTTAGCAATCATTTTGAGGATACTGAGTTCAATGCTAATTGTTAAAATGTGCAAATAGATCCATTCAGGCAGAGATAATTATTTGAATGAATGCTTTCTTAGAAGGGAGGAAGCAAACAGAGCAGATATATCCTCATCAAAGTCATATGATTTCTTTCACTAACTAGTGAAATTCATATTCATGTTCCACTCACAAGATCAAGAGGGGAGCAGGCAAAGAGGATTTATTGCGGACATCTACATGGGAGAATTCTTAACTGGGAAAAGACGCCGACAATGTTCTAAAAGGACACCTGGGGTAGATTTAGAGGGTCAAATGCCAGCTACTTCATTCAGAAAAAAATTAACCGGCCCAGCTGCTGGGACTTGTCAGCAAAGGTGCCTATCCTGGTGGTCACACGTCCGCGTGTCTCCTGGCTGCCTACCCACATTCCCGTCTGTCTGGATGGAAGAGCGCCCACCCACAAGCCAGACCTTTTCATTATGGGAAAGTTCCTAAGGTTCCACATCAGGCAGTCTGTGCCCTGTCACTTCATGTAAACACCTCTTCTACGGGGAATGCTTAGAGAAATATCCACTTGAAAGTATCTAACCAAAGCAATGAAAGTTGGAAAAACAGAAGCTCCATGGGAACCTAAGCATGCAATATACACACATAAAATAAGCTCTCCAAATGAGGAAGCAGTAGCAGTTTGACCTGTGAATTGTTTGCTGTGTGCTCCTTCAATTTTCTAACGGTAGCCCTGGAAATATAAACACTACAATTCTAAACAGTCACAGACCCTTGGTAACAAAACGCTACACTCCAGCTTCACAAGTGGGGCATGCAGACCATAAATCCTGCAGTGGCAGGAGGGGAGGTGCAGAAAGGGACTGTCAACATTCAGCACCTCACACCAGAGAACACTGGGCACAGAAAAAGGCAACTGGCAGCAAATTCCTGGCTTTTCTCATTCATCGAAGAAGAATCTCAAGGATTGAATTACCCAGATGAGGCTAGTTCTTTCCATGCCAGAGGGCGAAAGTTACAAGACTGCCAAAGGCCATGCTTGCTTTGAATTAGGCCAAGTGGCTTGGTCTCTTCTTTGTAACAGAAAAGTGCTGGAGAGAGCTCCTCACCAGTCTGGTCATGACTGCTCCCTTTCTGACATTGATTTCGGAGAAGGACTCAGGTGACAGCATTCCCAGGGCTTGACCCTTTAAGTCTCTCAGCACCAGAAATAAACCTAATTTGTCCATGTGAGACTGATGAGAAGCAGTCTTTGTTGCTGGTTACAAAGAAGAGAAAGGGCAAAATAAGAAACCTATCACGATTAGTTGTGTTCCAAATAGAGCAAGATCCTTAACAAGCACCTGGTGCCCTGCTCCATGGATGGGCGGTTAGTCTGGGAGATCCTAAGGTATTAATTGAAACTTGTCTCCACTGTGAGGATAGACAAGGTCAGTTGTAAGGAGACTGAACTAACACACTTTTTCAAATGTCCTGTGAAGTGTCAGCCTGAGCCTTAAACTGAACTCCCTCCCAAGTCAGCAATTTATTGGCCAAAATATGGCAATGATACTCTCTTAGATATGAGAGTAAATGACATTTCCCAGGTATTACTTTACTTCTTTCAATGAACAGTTTCTTTTAACATACGATACTTTTTCTTCCTAGCACTCTACATCACACCCAAACTGTGGATGGAAACAAATTTTTATATCAAAATATTAAGTAAAAGCCTATTGCCTTATCTTGTTTTTGTAATCTCAGATGTGGTAGACAGAGCCTCTGTGTCTATACCAAGGATAAATGATAAATGTATTAACAGACTCTCAATTGAAATATTAATGTGTGTGTGCATATATATATATATATAGTCTTTCATTCAGAGACCAATTATCTAATGTATGATTTATTGTTCTCCCCTCTTTTCTTTTCATCTTGCTATTTATCAGAAAAAAAAGAAGGGATGAAATCGGAATCTCTTGTGCAATAATGCCCCAGCTCTATGTTAGAATGTCTAACTTTTATACATGCTCATCTTTAAACCTAACAGTCTTCTGAGGTTAATATCCAATTCATATACACCAGAAGAAGCTCAGAGGTCAAGAGACATACCAGAATATCACTATGCCCTAGTTTTACTGTGACATTTTATCATTTTTTTTGAAAAATTTTCAATTGTCCTTCTTCCTTATTTTTTTAAGTTTATTTATTTGTTTCTTCAGACAGAGAGAAAGAGACAAGCCCCTTCCACAGGGTCTTCATGCTGTGGATGCACCCTTGGTCTCAGTTGGTCTGGAATCACATCACAGGCACACCCATATGTGTCTGGCATACTCAAAGAGGTCCTGGATGAGAAGCCAGGAACTTTCTCACGTGGGTTCAGTTCTATCACCACAGCACCACTGCTGGGCTCTTGTCCTTCTTACTTTAAAATTGTAATTCCCTTAAAGGTGGGAACAGTATCTTTTCTTTATAAAAAAATTTTTACTCTAAGGTGTGTGTGCTCACCAGAGACAGGGGGTAGGCAGTGAGAAATGATCCCCTGGGAGGAAGGCCACACTGATGTCCCTTCTCCTCTAGCCTCCTTTTGAGATTTTGGGCACACACACACACACACAGCCGGCATGATTTTCAAGCCTCTGGGTCCAGGACTTTAACCTTGATATTGGCCATATGAGATCCAGCGCCTTAAGCTCCATGCCACCTGCTGGCCCTGAAACCATATCTTATTTATCTTTTTATCCTCAGTGCTAAGAACAGTACCTGGAACCTAGTAGACAGAAATGTAAGCCATACTGCCAGTAAGCAACAGCGTTGGCTTTCAATTAAAAATTGCCTGATTCCAAGACACCCAAGGTAAAAAATATTGCAGTTTATCAGTGATATTTGGCAGAAAAATGGATGTTAAAATTAGTTTACCGGGGGTGGCTGTATTTTCATTGGCAAGTCTTAAAGATGATGCCAAAAGGAAAAAGTGGTTCTGTAAAAGGAGTAAAGGGAGAGCAATGTGCTGATAGCGCTGACAAGGCTCAGGGTCCCAAAAGTAGGGGAAATGCAATAAAAGTCAGACACATTCCATGTGAAAAGCATGGCAAAGTTATGGAAAATGAATATAATAATGGAAAAGTTAAAGTCTGGAATGAGATTCAATAAAGTAGCCACACAATATAGTGAAGATAAAGCCAGGCAAGGAGGAAACTTGGGTTGGATGACTATAGGGTCCATGGTGGGACCATTCCAAGAAGCAGCATTTGCCTTGCCTGTCAGTGGGATGGATAAGTCTGTGTTTAAAGACCTACCAATTAAGACAAAATTTGGATATCATATTATCATGGTTGAAAAGAGAAAAGAAAATCATAGGAAAGACTGAAAAAAAATTAGTTTACCAGGACAAGCAGAAGGAGCAATGGTTATGTCACTGGACTCCCACATAGTCCACTGTGGTTCCAGTCCTGCACCTGGTGGTTTAAACCTCACAACAGGCACGTGTGTGTGCATACCCAAGATCCTGAGAGGAGAATGAAGAAGGGACTGCAGCGTGGCCATCTCCCCGGGGTGGGTGGGGGGGGCAATTTCTTGCTTTCTATCTCTGTCTTCCCAGTGACTTCATGCGCTCTATAAAATCTCTCACCCTAAAAAACAGGAAAAAAGGTGGGAACTGTATCTTTTCTTTTTTATCTGTGTCTCTCTCTAGTCAAGTTAAAAAAAATAAGTAAATGATGAAATAAATAAAATTAAATAAAAATTATTTTAAAAGTAAGAAGAAAATGAATATAATACTGTTGAAATTACATTTATTTTTATGTCGATACAGTCATTAAACAGGATTTTGCATTTTTTTCTAATGCAGAAAGGGACGCATAAATCCAAAAGCGCACAGGGTCCATAGAGCCATAGTATAGCCTTAGGCTCTGCTATTTTGAATATTTATAAATTTGCTATGGCATTATTATTTGTTGGGATGTTAGTAGCTCATTAATATCATGGCCTTTTATTTCTTCTCTTCCATCACATGAACTAATCTGTTGAAAAAGATTTTAAAATTCTTATTAATTGAATTTGATATGGATAGAGTATCAATGGGTATCGATCACAAATCCAGTTTAAATAGGTGATGAAAGAAAAGGATTTCCTAAGAAAGCCTTCTTTTCCCATCCTTTTTCTGGGAAGCAACAATTTAGAAATAATCAGAGGAACACACACACACGAAGGTAATTAGAAGATTGTTACTTAATAGGGGGACCAGCAGATGGTGTAATGGTTACGACGCTGCACTCCCACATGGCCAACCATGGTTTGAGTCCTGGAACTGGAAGCTTGAAACTCACACCAGGTATGTGTATGTGCATGCCCAAAATCCCAAGAGAAGAATGGAAGAGAAGGGACTGCGGCATGGCCATCCCCTCTCAGGGTAGAGGGTGATTTTTCACTTTCTGTCTCTCTGGTGTGCACCTGAGAGCTATAGCAAAAATCTCTCTGTTAAAACACACACACACACACACATACACACACACATATATATATATACACATATATATGTTTTAACATGTATATATAGGTACTTAATAAATCAAACATAAATATATGTACTCAATAAATAAAAACACTAATTCAGAAATACCCACAATTTTTTTTCTTTAATGGTGAATTAGTTGGTTCTTTTGAGTAATTCCTAAATCTAGGGAATACTTTGATATACAGTCATTTTAAATGACTAAGTTAGTATTGAATTAGTAACTTAAACTAAGTGAGTACTCAATTAGTAAAAAGACTGGTATCAAAGGTAATCTCAGGCATGCCTATCTCATATAGAACAGCACAGCTGACAACAGGGGTTCACATGGGCATGTGTTTTCATGTCACACCCACCCTGCCTCGATATCATGGCTGCCCCGTCTGTGAATCACTTTCATGTTCATCCATTAATAGGACATTGATAAAAATATATCACCTCATTCTTTTTATAGTTCTAACTGTCCTTTGGAAAATAATACGGAAAAAATAAGGAGTAAAACCCAAATACCTTCAATTTTGGAGCTTTTGTTTAGTAGCTCGTGGTATGGAAAGAGGCAAGGAGTAACAGTTAAAGTGAAGATTTAGTGTTATCTGTGAACTGTATTTCTTTAAGAACATTTACTCATTTTTCATAGGAAAGAGATATGATGGAGTATACTCAAAATTCAAATTTCAGTACAGTATTTGGAACAAAAACTATTAGGATTTCTAGTACATTCTAAGAAGTCTCTTTTTTAAACATATAAAAGAGAATTAGAATTTAATACCTTGTCAAACTTAGTAAGGCATAACAGATAGACTCATATAGATTATATAAGAAGATAGTAATAATAATCTCAAATAAAGATCCACTTTTACACAGCTAAAATTAATTTTTACATAATTCATTTTTAAATCTTACTTTATTTCAAGTTCTTTTACATATTCAATCACGTCATTTAGTTTGCAAAATGAATATTCCAACATGTGTACATTTCTCACCAGTCCAGTTGATAATACTATAAAGTTATCTTCAACAGATAATACCCCATTTCTTGTCCCATTAATGCTTTGCCTCTCCATTTTTCTCCTTAATGTCCTTCCTCAGACTCTATTCCTTCACCTATCCTCTTCTATCTCCTTTGCACTAAGTTAGCAATAATACCTTACTTTTCAGGTATGTAGATCAATAGAGGATCTGCCATTGAAAATAAAGCAAACTTTTTTTTCTTTCAAAATATAATTTGCATTACTAGGATGTTAAATATACAGTTATCTGATAATTATAAGAAAGCAAAACTAAGAGAACTGCAGCCTGCCTCTTTATAACAAGATAGTCTTTAAATATGCCTTATTTTTCTGATTACAGTACATCTCTACATATTCATCATCCATCTTTCCCTCTTATCCTGTAAATGGAACTCAAATCTTCCTTGGCGAAACACTCTCCCACTTATCTCCATGACCAGGACACACAGAGGTCTAGCCAGTCACAGCAGATTAGGGCTGGCATTGGTCTGCCCTTTCCACATCCGCCCTGAGACTTCCTTGGAATCACTGGGAGAAGCCTGCTCTCATGTCACTGGGAATATCACAGACAGAATTATAACTGGGGTTGCCTTTGCTTTCTTTGCCACCACAAAGGGGAAGTCTGAGAAGGACAAAAATGCAGAGCGATGGAGAGACAAAGACAGAGACAGAGAACGACAGAGACTAATGCCCTAATCACATCACAAAAGGGCCTGGGACAAACCATTCAAACGTTCAAACCAACTGCACTTTTGGATTTCTCACTTTCAAGATCCTGTACTCTGCCTTTCTGTCAGTTTAAATCAGTTTAAATTTGGTTTCTATACTTGCAACTAGTGTGTGAGAAAACTCTGACTAATACTCTACTTCTCACAGATCTTTTCGATGCTAAAGAGTATAATAGAAATCTTGATATGATACAAGTCCTCTCTTGCTTACTCACTCTCTACTGCCTTTGTGCTTGATTGGTGATAAGGGAACCCAACTGTCTCCTGTTATACCACTGAAGGAAATTCATTCAAACATTCATTTGTTCGTTTGTTCATTCAAAAAATGCTTACTGCACATGTACTGCATGCCAGGCACCCCTCTAGGTGGTAAAAACTCATAATTGGACCCAACAGACAAACGATCAGCTTTCATAAAATACACCCGGGTGGTGGGGCTTGACCATTAATTTATAAATAAAAAGATAAGTATGTCAGATAGCTACACATGCTGTAGAGACAATGCAGAAAAGAGGATACAGAATGGGCTTGATTATGGGTTTTGCTTTGTTTTTGTTTGTTTGTTTGTTTGTTTGTTTGTTTTTTACACAGTATTATCAGACAGGTCTTGAGAGTGTGAATCTGAGCAAAGGCTCAAGAGAGCGAGTTCTTCACTGAGGATAGTGCAGGTCCTAACACAGAGGATAGTGAGGCTCAGCTCAGTGAAGGATGTGGCGCAATTTCCCCCAGGAGCTCCCTATGTACACAAGAGAAACTCCTGTTGATGTCCCACTGGAACGTTTTGCTGCTAGCCCTCTGAGGGTACTGAGCACGTTTGTTCTTTTACTAGGCAAACAGAAATGGGAGTTAGGGATGGCTGTAGGTTCCATGAATCATTATTTTCAGCATGCACTCTCAGGCGTAAAGGCTGTGATATGAATTGCTGACTAATTTTATAAAGCACCTGGAGCTCCTCAGGGCAAAGGCATTATGTCAACACCAACGTTAAACAAACAGCAATAATTGGCCACATCTCTTGGTGGTGTAAGGCAAATAAAATGTGTTCCCTCACGGAAGTTCATGATTTCTGCCAGGTTAAGCAGGAAGAAGGCAAAGTATTTGTAGAAAGCTACTTTTGCTACCATTTGTATGTGGCCTCCAACAAACATTGTGAAACGTTGCATATTTAACAGTAAATTAAAACTGAGTAATTGAGTGTGTGTTTTATTTCACTATCGCAAAGAGGTACTGAATAACCACTTGAAATATTACATTTTATCATGTTTCAGGAAGTTTTACCATTTTGCCATTACTTGGAAATATGAGGAAAGTGACATTCATTACATACTAAAAGCAGAACCATATCCACCAAGTTTTAGAGCACATACATACTACTATTAATATTTAGCAAATGGACTTTTTTAAGCATTGCATGTCTCTCTCTTTCACTTTTTAGATTGCCAAAAGGCATGTGTACTGGCCAGAGAGAAATAGAAAGACAGAAAGTGAGATTCATCCTCCACCCCAGGGGATGGTCAAGCTACAATCCCTTTGCCTCTATTTTACATTCCTTTTAGGATTTGGGGCACACAAGGACACATGTCTGGAGTGTTTTCCAAGCTGCTGGGTTCCAGACTCAAACTGCATAGTGGGCCATGTGGAATCTAGCCTTTTTAACCACTCCGCTATCACCGGCTGGCCTTCAGGTGTTGCATCTCTTAACAGCTTCTCAGTGTGAATTTTAATTAAGAAAATTATCAAAACTAGAATATTTTATAGGGTTCAGAATAGTTCATAAAAAACACTAATATATAATATATATATATATATA
>NW_006204037.1:1601288-1612873 GCF_000334495.1 Tupaia belangeri chinensis
TATAATATATATATATATATATCTTAACACCAATATTCTTTTGTTTCTAAGAATTCAACAGTGAAACATACCTAATCAATACAACTCTACCTATCCCACTTCATGCCACACCAAAAAAGATACTTGTGAGAAAGAAAGCACAATCTATACACACAATTTATACACAAATATCAAAATTTGAATTTAAAGTGAAACAAGGGATAGCTCAGAATAAACCTAGTTTTACTCTATTAACTCTAAAGTACAATGGAAAAAAGAGTAACAATTTTCTCAAGGTTATTAACCATCATTGCTCAAAGAATTATGAAACACTTTCATTGAAACCTTTAGAATTAATATAGTATGACTCCGTTATTTCCCAGATGAAGAAACTAAGTTTCAGAGAGGTCATTTTATTAGGAATATAAAAATCACCTGTAATACCTTAAATCATAGCTACTGCTAGTACTGTGAGATAACCTTCCATATGCTTTTCTGTGAATTACTATATAAATATATTTCTTATTCTAAAAATAAGCTCTAATTTTTTAAAATTTTATATACCGTGCATACCTACCATATTCAAATTTATCCTTGTGCATCAATATTCTATCATATGCATTTATCTTGTTATATTCAACTAATCATATTGCTGGATAGTTGGCTTTTGTTTTGGCTCATTTTTTATTTAACACTATAATAAGCAAAAAATGTAATTTTTTGAGAGAGAGAGATTATTGTTATAGGACATGTGCGCTCACCAGAGAAACAGATAGAAAGCAAGAAATCATCCCCCAGGGGGACAGCCACATTGCAATCCCTTCTCCTCCATTCTTCTCTCCGTATTTTGGGCATGCACATACATGCTCCTAGCGTGACTTTAAGCCACCAGGTCCAGGACTCAAACTGCAGTTGACTATGCGGGAATCCAGAGAAGTAACCATTATGCAATCTGCTGGTCCCATGATTTTAAACATTCTTAGTTATTTCTTGAGGATACAATCTTAGAACTGAAATTGATGGTTCACAGAGTGATTTTATTATTTAAAAAATTATTTAGTTTTATTCATGGTCATTATTTTATTTATTTATTTATTTATTTATTTATTTATTTATTTATTTATTTATTTATAATAAAATTGACCAGAGAGAGAGAAGGAAAGTGAGAAAGCAAGCTGCCAGGCCTGGGACTTGAACCACAGTCACCCATGTGGGAGTCCAGAGACCTTAACCACCACACCACCTGCCAGCCCATAGAGTGATTTTTTTTTTTTAAAGATTTTTGGTAATTACTATTGCACTGCCTTCTAGAAGGGACATTCAAATTTACATTCAATTCTAATGAATAATAATATCCTGTGTGAGCCAATATTTATTATCTGGCTTGGCTTTGTTTTCTAGTCTTTAACACCTTGACTAGAGAAAATACCAGTCCATTATAGTTTAATTTACATTTCTTTAAGTTTAAGCTTTTATTCATGTTACTGGAAAATTGTTTTAGCTTTTTTTATGAACTGATCATGTTGATTTTTCTGTAACAATAGGGACTTTTTTTATTATTTCTAAGAGTTTTTAATAAATTAATGTTCTTTTAGCACCACTGGAAATAGATTATCTGGCTTGTCATTTTTCTTTACATTTTATTTATGGTGTTTTTGTTCAAAAATATTTTATTTTTTAAAAGTTTATTTATTGGCATAATGGATTCCCATGTAGTCAACTGCAATTCAAGTCCTGGACCCAGATAGGTTCATGTACCAACTATTTGAACAGAATCCTAACCTATTTCCTGACTTTAAGTTTTAAACAAAGCTTTCTTAGCATTTTTAAAATTTTTATTTATTAATGCAAAAATTGCTTTTCTTGAAATTAAAAAACATATTTAAAAATACCTATTTAATGACCACAGTAAGCTTTATAGCATCAGCTAGGTGCTACTTTAGAGTCTATTCATTCTACTCAGAGTCTCATGCCTAAAGTCAGACATGTGTTCACAGATATGTATATATCAGTTGAACTTGCTATTGAAAGTAGTTAGATTAATTAAGAAATTTTGTGAACCAATAAAACGTGTGGGGGGAAAAAGGAATAGAAAGCAACTGTAGACACCAGAGACAGTGTGGGAGGGGGTAGGAAAATGGCAGAGGATGAGAAATAGGGGGGAAATATATATATATATGAAATGTATATATATGAAATACATATACATGAAACAAGAAATGGAAAATTATCGATGATAACATGTGTGATTAAGCCACTACACAGTGTATTCTGGATGGGAAATCACATTTTGTATGCTTTGATGAATGAATGTGAATGAATGTAAAATAAATAAATGAATAATAATAATACCGATAATGATAATAATAATCATGATTAAAACCCTCATGCCAGGCACGGGTGCATGCATGCCCAAGATCCCACGAAGAGAATGGAGGAAACGGGACTGCAGTGTAGACATCTCCCCTGGGGAGGGGGGTGATTTCTCACTTTTCTCACTTTCTGTCTCTGTCTTTCTGGTGAGTGCACATCTTCTATAACAAAAATTCCCCTTTAAAAAAAGTTTGTTTATTTCCTCCATGAGAGAGGGAAAGACAGAGAGAATGAAAAAGAGAAAGAAACAGGCATCCCTATAGGATCTTCATGCCATGATGCATCCCCATCCTCAGCCCATCAAGAACATGGGCACATACCTGTGCCCTGCGTGTAGATAAAGACTTCAGACCACAACCCGAGACTTCCCCAGTGAATCCTGTGCATTGCAGAGATTGTGTGATGGCTGTGCCGTGGGCACTGGCCAGAAGTACTTGACTTCTTAATGGGCACATACCAGACACTTTCTTAGTGTCCATTAGCTTGGTGATATACCTTGAAATTTTAATACACATTCACTTGTATTTTAGTAATATTAATAAAGTTATATTAGTAAACTAAAGTAACTAAGTAATACATTACTTTAGTTACTCTATTAATATTACTTATCAATTAAATCATATTTTATTCTATAGTTTCAATCAAACTAATGTATTTTTGGTTTTGCAGAGGTTTTTTTGCTATACAGCACGTGCATTCGCCAGACAGACAGAGAGAGACATAGAGACAGAAAGCAAGAAATCACCCCCCAGGGGGGATGGTCACGCCGCAATCCCTTCTCCTCCATTCTCCTCTCAGGATCTTGGTCACGCATGCACACGCGCCTGGCGTGAGTTCTAAGCCACAGGGTCCAGGACGCGAACCGCAGTTGATTACGTGGGAGTCCAGTGACATAGCCATTACGCTAACTGCTGGTTCCCAACCTAATGTATTTTTATAAAAACTATACCAAAAAAATCTAAAATAAATTATTTTCTCAAATGATTAGTGATTGCCTCAACAATATTCATTAAATATTCATCCCTTTTCTCTGGAATAAAATGATACTTTTATTTTTTAATTTTCTTAAAAGAGATTTTTGTTATAGGTCACATGAGCTCACCAGAGAGAAAGTCAGAGAGAGACAGAAAGCAAGAAATCCTCCCCCATCCCTTCTCCTCCATTCTCCTTGGGATTCTGGACATGCACACAAGTGATTGGTATGAGTTTTAAGTTGCTGAGTCCAGGATTCAAACTGTGGTTGACTATGTGGGATAGCAGCCATAACCATTACATCATCCGCTGGTCCCAGAAAATGCTACTTTAACCATACACACACACATGTACACACACACATGTACACACACGCATACCTTCATGCATACATAGGTCTTATACAGGATCTATAATCTTTTCAAACAATCATTACCTAATTTTTTACCTGAACCACTATTCTAATTTTCAATTTAGCTTTTTTTCTTTAAATAATATAGTGATCTTTTCTGTTTAAAACCATTTTCAATTCACGTTTTTAAAATGATATAACAATTGTATATGTCAGTAAAGAAGAGTATTATTTTTCAGTACATATATACAATGTGTAAGGATCGAATCAGGGTTATGAGTATATCCAACAGCTCCCACATCTGTCATTACTCTGTGATGAAAACATTCTAACTCTTCTCTCTTATCTAATCTGAAATAAACAGTAAATTATTGTGACCGATAGTTTCTCCATTGTATTATGTAATACTAGAACTTATTTCACTTATCCAGCTGTAGTTTTATATTTCTTAACCCACAGCTCTTCATCCTCCCACCTTACACGCTCCAGTCTTTAGTAAAACAGTTCCCAAGGAAGATAAACACAAATGCCAGCAAGCAGATGAAGAGAAGCTAAACATCAGTGATCATCAAGGAAATGCAAACAAAACCACAGGGAGATCTCATCTCACCTCAGTCAGAATAGCTGTTATCAAAATGGCAAAATATAAATGCCGGTGAGGATGTAGAGACAGGGAGGCTCCTTATATTGTTAGTAGAAATGTAAATTAGTACAACCATTATGGAAAACAGTATGGCAATGCCTCAAAAAACTAAAAATAGTACTGCCTTATAATCCAGCAATCTTACTACTGGTCATATACCCAAAAGAAAAGGAAATCATTGTATCATGGCGATACCTGTACTCCAAGGATTACCACAGCACTATTCACAGTGGCCATGGTATGGAAACACCCTACGTGTCCACTGACAAATGAATGGATATTGAAAACGTGGTGTGTATATACATACATACAATGGAATACTATCTAGCCATTAAAAATGATAAAACTAGGAACCAGCAGTTAGAGTAATGGCTATGTCGCTGGACTCCCACGTAGTCGACCACGGTTCATGTCCTGGACCTGGTGGCTTAAAACTCACTCTGGGCGCGTGTGCGTGCATGCCCAAGATCCCGAGAGGAGAATGGAGGAGAAGGGATTGCGGTGTGACCTTCCCCCCTGGGGGGTGATTTCTCACTTTCTGTCTCTATGTCTCTCTCTCTCTCTCTGTCTGGCGAGCACACGCGCCCTATAGTGAAAACCTCTCCAAAAAAAAAGAAAAAAAAAATGATAACACCTTGTCATTTGAGACAACAGACATGCCTAGAAGACACTACTAAATGAAATAGCCGAAGCACAAAAAAAGGAGTATCATGTATTCTTACTCATAGGTGAAAAATCTTACATGTTTTTAGAATAATTAAATTCCAGAATGTTGAGTTCAACAATTCTCTGACCTGTACCGAGTGTATTTTTTTTCAAGTTTTCATGTATTTGTTCCTGGAGATAAACTTCCAAAATTTTTATCAAAATCAAAAATAAAATTTCTTTGGTATTGACTGTAATCAAAAAAATATAGATTAATTAGCAAGAATTGCTTATCTTTTCATTAAGATTTGTTGTTTTCCTTACATTAAAATAAAAAAACAAACAAAAACCTGATATCTTTTTTTTTTTCTTGGAGAGGTTTTTGCTAAAGGGCGCATGCACTCACCAGACAGACAGAGAGAGACAGAGAGACAGAAAGCGAGAAATCACCCACCAGGGGGGATGGCCATGACACAATCCTTTCTCCTCCATTCTCCTCTCAGGATCTTGGGCACGCATGCACATGCCCCCAGCGTGAGTTTAAACCACCGGGTCCGGGACTTGAACCGTGGTCGACTACATGGGAACCAGCGACATAGCCATTACGCTAACTGCTGGTCCCAAAAAAATCTGATTTCTTATTTTTTCATTCATAGATATAGTACATTTTGAGACTAGAATCTTGTACATTTAAAAAGGCATTTTACTTTTTTCCATAATCATTTTAACTCATTATTACAGTTTTTAGAAAAGCTGATAGATTCCTGACATGTATTTTGTATTTAGATGCATTACTGAACTTCAACTTTATTTCTAAAAATCTTTCAACCAATTCCTTTGGATGGTCCAGGTGAGTACCTAAATAGTTATAAAGTTACTGTCTATTTTATATTTCAAATGATAGTACTAACTAGAATTTCCAAAACAAGTATTGCATAACAATTTTATATTATATTATAGGACTTTTGATTAAGCTTATTAGAAATGACTCACACTTGCTAACTGCTGGTCCCAAAAAATCTGATTTCTTATTTTTTCATTCATAGATATAGTACATTTTGAGACTAGAATCTTGTACATTTAAAAAGGCATTTTACTTTTTTCCATAATCATTTTAACTCATTATTACAGTTTTTAGAAAAGCTGATAGATTCCTGACATGTATTTTGTATTTAGATGCATTACTGAACTTCAACTTTATTTCTAAAAATCTTTCAACCAATTCCTTTGGATGGTCCAGGTGAGTACCTAAATAGTTATAAAGTTACTGTCTATTTTATATTTCAAATGATAGTACTAACTAGAATTTCCAAAACAAGTATTGCATAACAATTTTATATTATATTATAGGACTTTTGATTAAGCTTATTAGAAATGACTCACACTTACAAATCTAGTTAGCCATTGAGCTAGACATTATGTTCTTCTGAAGTTACCTCACTGTATCCTCTAAAACAAAGCAAAAAGTGATGAATGAATATTCGTTTTCAGTCACATGCCACTCTGGCGTCTGTCATTACGAGCCTGTTGTTCCTCCTTTTAACCCACCAGTGTGATGGATTCTGTGAGTCGATTCCTTCACAATGAATTATGTACATTTATAGAATCAACTTTATTTGACACACACATGCATCTTTTAATAAAATGGAGAATTTGACTTACCAATACAGTACGTAATATTATATCTCTTTATTTAATAAGATTGGTGGAGGAATTTCCGACTGCTGTTTGGTCTACTTGGTAATATGAATTGTGAAGTTGACTTTCTTGTCATAAACTCCAGGGGATTTTAAATAGCATACTATTTGTTCCTTATAAGATTGAAAGTGGGCTGGATGGTGGGGCAGTGGTAAGGCACTGCACTGTAGACTCACATGGGAAGTTTCCGGGTTCATGCACAGACACCTCCCCAAGTATGCTGGGCATAAGCTGTGATTCATGCTGGGCTGACTGAGGACTGGGGGTGGATGGTGGCAGAAAGACTCTGTTGGGGGTGATGTCTCTCTGTTTCTCTTTCTTTTTTTCATGGAGGTGATAGAGATACTTTATAAAAATAATAAGTTTGCAAACTCTCAGAAATTCTCTGAACCTGATGAAGGGCATTTGTTTAAAGCATTTTTTCCAGTTTTTTTCCCAAACAGATATTGCTTTATCCAGGTGATATATTTCAAATTGCATCAATTTGGGGAGAAAAACAATTGTAGAAAGGCACAATTCTCTCTCCCCCTCTCTGTCATTTCACAGGTGTATTTCTTATCCCTTCCACTCTCTTCTCCCCCTCATATAACTGCCTCACCAACTGTTAGGTATGACTGCTAACTGGGTCAGTCTCACCACAGAAAATGGCGCAAGAAATTTTAGGAGGTGAGAAGCGACGTGTCCTCTCTCAAGTTTTCAACATCTCCCTAGAGAAACACTTGGGGTCTCCATGCCAATGGTATACTCTGTGATCCTGTTTCCTAGTCACCAGGGAGTAACTTTCCACTTTTATCTTCCCAAGAGTGCAAGGGCTCCCCTTTCTCCTAATCCAGCTGCTAAGTGATTTAATAGGCATTTCACAAAATTCGAAAACAGTAGTAAGATTTATAACAGAGCTGCTTCTCAACTGTCTCCATTTTCAGAACCTGGCTCTGGCCTCAAGGAGTTCTTTGGGACTAATATCTACAAGAACATGTGCTTTATAATATATAATATATTGAGAAACATTTAAATGAATGCCTAGTAAGATCTGTCAAATAGATATTTAAATAATTTCATGCCACTAAGTGTAAAATATGAACAGTGCATAATAAGCTACACTCAATGTTTTAGGAACAGGTGGAGTAAACTATTGTCCAATAAATAAAAGGCAAAGCAAGCATGCAAAGTGAAACCTGGAGGAATTATAGCTTCCAAAATAATTAACCTTCCCTCCCGAATACCTTCAGTGGAGCATTCTGTCATTTACCAAGTTTATAACAAATAAAATATAGAATATTATAACAGCTACAGTTCTTTGAACATGTGCCAGATTGCTGGCACCATGCCAGGTGTTCCACATTAGCTTTACCTTCACGCCAATCCAGGGGAGATAGAGGGAAGGTGAGTTGACAATGAGCACACCTCCTGTATGCCCGGCCCCAGGATCCAGGAGTTCATGGAAACCACCTCATTACATTTTCAAAAGCATCTGGCAGAACAGCTATCAGTGTCCCCGTTTAGGAGATGAGGACACTAAGTCTCAGATCCTAAGGTCATAGAGCTAGCAGGTGACAATAAGGTGCAGTCCACGCTCTTTGCACAGTACCACTATATTTCTCGTTTGACTAAATGTGTATCAGAGAATAGCCAGCTTTTATTCATTGTTTACAACACGTCAGGCACCATTCACAGTGCCTTATGTGAGCCAACTTTTCCCTAAATCATCACAACAAACTTAAAAAATAGGCATCATGATTGCCTCTCTCCCCTTCCATTTTATAGAGAAGGAAATTGAGGCTTAGAGAGGTGGCTTTTGCAAAATTGCACAAATAGTGAGTGACGGGGCCAGAGTATACGCCAAGACTATGTAGCTCCAGACTCTACGTTATTTTCTTAAAGATCTATTTAATTAATTAATTTTAATTTGACCAGAGAGAGAGAGAAAGGGAAAGTGAGAAAGCAAGTCACCAGGTCCAGGACTTGAACTATGGTCAGCCATGTGGGTGTCCAGCCTTCCAACCACCACACCATCTGATGGTCCCATTTTACTTTGTTTTTAAAGACTGGGATAGCAGATGCATGCCACCCCACCTCCTGCCTCAGCCTCTCTGAATCACTGGGAGGACAGACTGGCTCATGCCTACTTAGCCTTTAGGTTGGATCAGAAATCAAACCTGGGTCTCCCCATGTGGTTTCAACCAGCAGAGCAGAGTATCTAACAGGTCACACTACTGTGGCTGTGCCCAGACTCTAACCTTTTGAGTTTTGTTTTAATTGCCAGAGGGCATGTGTACTGGCCAGAGAAAGAAGGAGAGACAGAGACAGAGAGGGAGGAGGAAAAGGAGAAAGCTCCTCAGTGGGGCATGTCATGCTGCAAATCTTTCTGTTCCATTTCTCCATCCTGTTGGGATTTGGTGCACACACACATGTGCACACAACATGTTTCTCAAGCTACCAGGGCCAGGACTAAAACTTTGTTAGCCATGTGGGATCTGGCTCCTTTAAGCATTAGGCTACAGGGCTAACCCAGATGCTAAGCTTTTAATTATGATACTTTCAAAAACATTCATCAAGAAATATGACTGAGTTTGAGCTAAAATATCCATAAAGCACGTCTAAAGGAATATGAATAAAAAGCATTTGGAAGAGAAGATTATAATTTCTTTTATTTATTTGTTTATTTTTTGGAGAGGTTTTTTGCTATAGGGCACGTGCGCTCGCCAGCCAGCCAGACAGAGAGAGCCATAGAGACAGAAAGAGAGAAATCACCCCCCAGGGGGGATGGCCACGCCACAATCCCTTCTCCTCCATTCTCCTCTCGGGATCTTGGGCACGCACGCCCACGCGCCCGGCATGAGTTTTAAGCCACCGGGTCCGGGATGCGAACCGCAGTCAACTACGTGGGAGTCCAGCAACATAGCCATTACGCTAACTGCTGGTTCCCAAGAAGGTTATAATTTCTAATTCTGTGATTGGCAGTTTTCCCTTACGTGTTATCTATTCTGAATCTCTACTGGAAAGGAACACAATGGAATACAATTGCATCTGTGGCTGAAAATGTTTCCATGAAACAACTGCAGGCATCTAAATCAGAAGCAGGCCTCGCTTTACCAAGAGATATCAGTCATTCCTGACTACAAAGACTTCAAGATCCTGTTTCTATGTTCAATGCAATGTTTAGAATAACACATTTTAAAAAAAGGCAAATAATCATTTATATGAAGGTGTTTCCATTTTAAACGGATAAAGGGGAAAAGAGCAGAAGAAAACACTGTTCCCCTTCCAGTCCTTTCCTTAAGGCCTGTCCTTTCCTCACCACTCATCCCGACCTTGTTGGAAAATTAAGATTAGTGACCCTCAGTGAACTCTGTATCTAGTCATCTCTTTCCATTCAAACCTTTGGGGACTTAGACAAAAGGAGAGTTCCTGACATTTCCCATTCAGAGTGGACATGGAGATTAATCCCTGTGTCTTCCTCCACTTCATTGCTATCACTCATCCTCACTCCTCTTATAAAAGGGCATGATGATGAAGCACACTGGCGGTGTGTCCGACTAGTGTGTTTTTTTGAGCCACAGCTTCAGTAGAATGTGACAATCTGTGCTCTGTGAGACCCGGCCACCTCAAGTGACTTGCTGCAGAAGATGGAATGGCCCTACTGCAAGTGAATACAGCTCAGGCGCCTGATTTTCTCACGTTATCCTAATGTCTTATGCACATTCTGGAAGGTCTTCTGAGTTCATCAACTCTGTCCTTGATCAACATTGAAACATAGACTTTCTACAAAATAGAATGTAAACACTGCACTTTTTTCCCACCTTTCTGACCACACAGAGGAGCAGTGAGCATCACACGGCACCACCAGTGGCCTGCACATCTGAGCGCGAGTACCTTACGTACCTGGAAGAATTGTGATTTGATTTCTAACCTGGGGGTCATGTTCTGATTTTTGACGTTTTATCTGAATGTTCTCCCATTCTCCACACATTTATTTAGCACACACTAAATGCCCACTCTGCCCAAGTACCCTCCTTTAACCAGCACGGCCCTCTATGAAGGCACACATTTTGTATCCAGATAACAGAGTGGAGAGAGGTGAGGTGCACAGAGGTTAATTGACTTATACAGGGCCTTCTCCTTGCCCCGGGAATCCTGCTTTGCTGTGAATCAGTGGCAGAGACACTGGCTATTCTAGCATGCAGTGTTCTTTATCCAAATACTATCCCACAAGAGAATACATTTCAGGGTTTTGTACAAGGAAAACTTTGTCTTCCCTGAGAAATAGATGTTCTCTTCTCATCTAACAAGCCTCTTGTTTTTCTGCTAAGTTTGGCCACCATGTAACTATGATAGATTTCTTGGCTCCTTCAGAAAAAGCACAATGACCTTTAGGATTGGGATATACACTTTCTCTTCATCCAATTTTCTCTTTTTAAAATGCTGAATTGGGGGGGGGGAGTATTGCTTCTGTAATTTTGTAAGGTACTGCGAATCCTTTCTTTAATAGACAGGACATGAATACAGGAAGAAAATAGCAGTCAAAGGACCAGGCAACATGAAGTAATTTGCTATTTATGCAAGGTTTTTTCTTTTGAATTTCTCTGTCGGGTGTGTGTCCTCGCCTGAGAGAGAGAAAGTGAGAAAACACCCAGGGGAGGGAGTGATGGCCGTGCCTTCTCCTCTATTCTCCTCTCGGAATTTTTGAGTACACACACAATGCACCCAGCATGTTTTTCAAGTTGCTAGGTCTAGGTCTAGGACTTGAGCTACACAATCACCTATGTGGGATCCAGCCACCCTAACCACTATGCCTTTGGCTGGTCCTGTGTATTTTTAAATTATTACAAAGTTTGTTGTTTTTTGTTTGTTTATTTTGGGGGGCATTATTTCTTTCATGAGAAAGAGGAAAAAAGAAGCACCTCCAATTAGGTCTTCACACCA
>NW_006204037.1:1613853-1617605 GCF_000334495.1 Tupaia belangeri chinensis
GATAATGAAGTCAGCTAAAGGGAGGAAAGTAAGAACTAACAAAGCAAGCAAGGAACACATCACAGCAAAGAGAACAGGTGGGCAGAAAGAGCCCAGCAGTACCTGGGTCCAACTCTTGCAGGTGCAAATGTCTAGTAACCAGGTGATCTATCATTAACAGCCTCCCGCTCTATAACATGATGTACATTCTGGGGCTGGACAGTGCCGTGTGGGAAAATGCAATGCTCTGTAAGGCTGCCCCTCATAGAAAAGCTCCATGTTCACATCTGGAGACCTCGCTGAGTATGGTGTGCAAGTAAGTACCCATGACGTGTGGCAGGGCAGAAACGGAGTGGACAGTGGTGTTGAGACTGTTGAGAATGCTTCTCTCTCTCCCTTCCTCCTTCCTTCACTCTCTCTCTCTTAATCATGGAATAACTGATCTTTTTTAAAATGATGCCCATATAATAAGGATTATTATTGGTGACTCTGGGGGACACATACCTGGTCATGCAAGTATCATAAGCTTCAGGAATTTTTAAAACATACATAAGTAAATTACAAGGTGTATTAGAAAGTGATAAACACGACAGAGAAATATTTATCGGGGCATTCTGCAGGGTGGGAGTTAGGACCAGAGACTACAGTGCTCATGCTGATGGTTAAAAAATGCTACATTGAAGTAATTCTAGATGAAGATGTGAGGGGAGTGGGCCACATAGTTGTGTGGGGAAAAGCATAGCATTTCCTCATTCAGATAAAAGTATTAGGGGAAAAAGTATTTTCTATATTCTAAGGTTGTTTTTCAGCAGCAGTATGCAGATAACAAAACTATAAAAGAGGGACCAAGGCCAGCTATTTAGAGAAAAAAATAACATTTTTTTAATGTTGAAACAAATACAAAAAAGTGAGGGACGGAAGACATAGGTTTTAAGATAAAACCAGAGGCATCCGAAACATTTGCACCTAATACTGTACTCCAGGCTACTCTCTCCGATGTCGAGTGCCCATATTCAGTGTCTTCTGGCATGAAAAGGCCCAGTGGAAGGGCCAGAGGAGCTTTCAACTCCTTGCTAGGGCAGTCATGTTAGGCGCTGGCTGAGTCAGGAAATTAACAGACACTAAGGTTCACTGCTAGCATACTTCTGGGTTGTCGGAAAAGTCATGACACATTTTTGCATGGAAAAACAGGAAACATATGTCATGACTTTTCCTACAACCAACACATGCAAACATCAGGCACACAATATTGAGTGTCCAGTCTCTGAAGCTGTGAACAGAACACAAGGTTTTTATATAGATCTAAGCCATGTGATGTAGAAAAATCTATTCATGGTGTGTGTGTTGGGGGTGGGGAGGGGAAGAATGTTAAGTGTATCATTTATTTTTTTAAAGCCAAGTTCAGCTTTGGGGCCAGCAGGTGGCATGGTGGTAAACACAATGGATTCCCACATGGTCAACTGTGGTTCAAGTCCTGAACCTAGTGGCTTACTTTCTCACTCTCTCTTTCTCTTTGTGTGTGTCTCTCTGGTCAAACTGAATAATAATAATAATAACAACCATAATAAAACATAAATAAATTAAGTAAATAATTCTTTAAAAAATAACTAATTTCAGCATTGACTGATGGCAATAGGTAGAAAGAGAAAGAGCACAAGACAGAAAAGCCCATATTTAAATCAAATCATGACTGTGCTCATGAGAACACTGCTTAATCTCAGTGACTTCATTTATTAAGTGAGTTAAAACATATAAAATTCCTAATGTGATACCTGTTTACCTTTCATCCTATGAGACCATTTAATGGTTTAACAGCTTTTGGGCAAAATCACTAATTGAAAAAAAAAGTGTGAAAATGTGTGCCCATTTTATGCTATTTACTATGATAGTTTTAAAATAAAAAGAAAACTTGGGACCAGCAGTTAGTGTAATGGCTATGTTGCTGAACTCCCATGTAGTCAACTGTGGTTCGAGTCCTGGACCCGGTGGCTTAAACTCACTCCAGGCATGTGTGCGTGCATGCCCAAGATCCTGAGAGGAGAATGGAGGAGAAGGGATTGCGGCTTGGCCATCCCCCTTGAGGGGTGATTTCTCGCTTTCTGTCTCTCTGTCTCTCTCTCTGTCTTTCTGGCGAGTGCACGTGCCCTCTAGGAAAAATAACCTCTACACAAAAAATTAAAAAGAAAAAAGAAAAAGAAAACTTGAAAATAATATAATTTTTAATTTACATGAGTCATGTCATGATCCCAGTAATTCAGGGCCACTGATATGTGTGATTCATTACTAAGTTGTTTAAGAGAGATGCATTCATTTACTATTTGAACATTGTTTAAGGAAATTAAAGAAAAAAATGTTGAATGTTTATTTTGGGGTGGTTTCAAGCTATTAACTTCAAAGCATCTGATCCTGCAGAGGCCTCCTAGACCCGAAGTGGAGATACTAGGGTGAATGACGTGGTTGTTCTACATAAAAACTTCCTGGTGGGAAAGCATTTCTCCTATAATGTTAAAGGTCAACTCTAACTGATAGCTCATGTATGTTTTTCCACAATATTGAATATTTTGGAAAAGTACACCTTAAAGCCTCTTTTATTAGTAAGGCTACACAAATTAAGATATTTTTCCCTAAGATATTTTTTGGAATCTTTGAAAAATTGGATAAAACAATTAAGGGTTTTTGTCACGGGGTCAGTCAGGTGGTGTGGTGAAGGCACTGGGTTCCCACATGGCTGACCATGGTTTGAGTACCAGAACTGGTGACTTGGAAAACATGCCGGGTGACTATGCATGTGTGCCCAAAATCCCAAGAGAAAAATGGAGAAGTAGAGATTGCAGCATGGTCAGCCTTCCAGGGGGTAATTTCTTATTTTCCCTCTCTCTGTCTCTCTTCAGCAAGTACATACACCCAATGGGGGGAAAAAAAAATCTAAAACAGAAACAAAAAGGTTTTGTCATTTTTCTGGAATGATGTCATCAAGGATCATTTGTGTCTTTCAGGGCTAAGTACATTTACAAAATGTCCATTTCTTTATCCAAACCACATGGGAATAATTTATAGATACAAGAAGAAACATGCTGCTCTTTAAAAATACCAGTTTTCTGATACATAGTCAATAAACTGAAGCAAGCTTAAGCACTTAATAGGTTCAAAGTAAAAGGAATGGCATATTAGTTGAAAGGGTTTCCAAAGCTCAGGGGCAGCCTTGTTTTATGGATCATTTCTTTTTTTTTTTTTAATGCACGGGGATGCTTGTTTTATGGAGCATTTTTTTTTTTTTTTTTATTATTATTTATTTATTTATTTATTTGTTTTTTTATATTAAATTATATTGCTTAACATTTATTCCCTGAGTATCATCACAACACACCAAGTGTAGTTTCCCATCCAGGATAAACTGCATGGTGTCTTAATCAAGCATGTCGTCACCAATACTGTTCCATTTCTACTTTCATACATATAAATATGTTTTTTGTCCTATGTTTGACCCTCAGCCCTTTCCCCCCTCCCAATTACTCTATCTCTGCTATAGACAGCTATCCTCCAGAGGGGTCATTGAAAATGCGATACCTGCGAGTAGAGGGAGAGGGGTCACGAGTCCAAAGTTTTTAACAATAGGGAAAATAGATTCCATTCAAGGTTGGATCAAGTGTGGGTCTCGTGCAGTTCCGCAACTGTAGGTGAGTCTCCATGGAATACAGTTTCAGGAAGGCGGTTCTGGCACGCAGAATTGACCATCAGTTGATGCGGCACAGCAGCCATCTTGTGGTTAGCAG
>NW_006204037.1:1619471-1641585 GCF_000334495.1 Tupaia belangeri chinensis
GGGCATGAACTCCCGCACCCCGCGCGGCTTCCGCCGGGCGCCCCGCACGGCTTCCGCCTTATGGATCATTTCTTAAATATTTATTTTTGGATATGGCACCAGAGCCCTTGGCAATAGATGCGCTGAAGAAATGTAAAGCTTAATAAATCTATAACAATCAGTCCCAGGTGTCATTTATGAATCACTTCATGTTTTTAAACATAGTTGAGTATATCAAGTCTAGAGATCAAGGATCTATTTCTAGTGATAAAATTCTATGTAAATTTAAGTTACTTGAACATTTATGTCCCACTCCGTGAAATATACAGCTTAGGACCTGTAGGATGTAGAAAGATGTAAGAGAAACACACTGCCTTAAAGAAAATGAACAATCAGGGACCAGCAGTTGGCGTAATGGCTATGTCACTGAACTCTCATGTAGTTGACCACGGTTCGAGTCCTGAACCCAGTAGTTTAAACTCTCGCCAGGCGCATGGGCATGCTTACCAAGAAGGGATTGCGGCATGGCCATCCCCCCTGAGAGATGATTTCTCGCTTTCTGTCTCTCTCTGTCTTTCTGGTGAGTGCACGCGCCCTATAGGAAAAAAAAAACATCTACACAAAATATAAAAAAGAAAAAAGAAAAAGAAAACTTGAAAATAATATAATTTTTAATTTACATGAGTCATGTCATGATCCCAGTAATTCAGGGCCACTGATATGTGTGATTCATTACAAAGTTATTTAAGAGAGATGCATTAATTTACTATTTGAACATTGTTTAAGGAAATTAAAGAAAAAAATGTTGAATGTTTATTCAACATTTTCTCCAGAGGAGAATGGAGGAGAAGGGATTGTGGGGTGGCCATCCCCCCTGGGGGGGTGATTTCTCGCCTTCTGTCTCTCTGTCTCTTTCTGGCGAGTGTATGCATCCTATAGCAAAAACCTCTCAAAAGAAAAGAAATGAAAATGTATACTCAGTTGGAGAAAGGCAGGCAAAAACCACAGATTAACTCATTCATTCAACAAATGTGAGGGAGTTTTCAAAAAGTTAATGGAAAACATATATGATGAAAAAACTGGAAAATTTTGCACCAAAATCAATCAGTACTTTAATCTCATGTTTTCCACTAAGGTTTGAAGTCCCTTGGCATGTATTAAGTCTCTATTTTGGATTTTACACTTTTCTGTGTGTGATATCAGTATAAAGTAAAGAGGGGAGAAAACAAGCAGATAAGCAGCTTCTTACAACATAGTAAGACATTTGTTAAAGTTGATATAAAATGTTGGGATCAGCAGGTGGCACGGTGGTTGGAGTGCTGGAGCTGGTGGCTTGCTTTTTCACTTTCTCCTCCCTCTCTGTCTCTCTCCATCTTTCTCTGATGAACACATGTCCTGTGGCAAATTAAAGACTGATAATAATAATAAATAAAAGTGAATCATTCTTTTTTATTTTTTTTTTTGAGAGAGAGATTTTTTGCTATAGGGCGCATGTGCTTGCCAGAGAGACAAAGAAATCACTTCCTCCAGAGGGGATGGCCACACTGTAACCCCTTCTCCTCTACTCTCCTCCAGGGTTCCTGGGCGCGCACACACACACACACACACACACACACACACACGTCTGGCATGAGTTTCAAGCCACCAGATCAGGACTCAAACTGCAGTCGGCCATGTGGGAGTCCAGTGTCTTAATCATTACACCGTCTGTTGGCACAAGTAAATAATTCTTTAAAAAAATAAAAAGGTGTGTACAGAATGCTAATAAATCTCAACTGAAAGGTCTGGGATGTGGAAGAGGTGGAATGGTACATAGAAGGAGAATTGACAAAGAAGACCATGATTGAAGACAGTTAAGAAAGAGGGATCCCAGCAGAAAAAACAAACTGTGCAAAGGTAGGAAAAAATAAGCAGAAAACAGTAAACAATAAGTTCATTGTTCCTGGAGAGAGTCTTCCAGGACACAGCAAACAGAGAGAGAGGATACTCGTGAGAGTGGGGGAGCTATATTCCTTACGGCATCAAGGCTCTGTTGAAGTATTTGTATTTTAGTGTCATAGCTCTGGGAAGTCCTTGGAAGATTCAGAGCAAAAGATACATAACCATGTACAATAATACTTTATGGCCAATGTTTTGTTTTTTTGTTTTGTTTTGTTTTGTTTTTCCTTCTGGTCTCACAGGAGAATAATGCTTCCCTGCCTTCTCAAGGTTTACAAAGTTGCACTGCTTTGAAAATTTGAAACATGCAGTTATCATTCATTCTTTTTTGGGGAGGTGGGCGCTTTTAATTGCTACTGCTTAGACCTCTAACCTTTTCCTGTGTGGTAGTGATCACACACATCTGAGGTTTACATGGAGCTGTTGCTCCAAAAGCAATCAATAGATACTGCTGGCCTGGAGAGTTGCTCACATTCACAGTGGGGTTATCTGTTCCCGCAGGATAACTTTGTCTACTCTAATTTAAGCATCTAAGTTATGAGGGTATTCTTGAAGTTAACAGCTACTAGTGACTGTAATTCCTTTCATTCAAATATGCATGTTTCTTCTTTGTACTGCTCACTTGTCTAAAGTAAGTTTCTTGCCCTTACAAGTCAAATCACCCTTTCCAGATTTTGGAAGTGGTAATTAATAGACTTTTGCTTATTTATTCATTTACAATTAGTTTTGTTTTAGAAAATTCGAGTAATACAGAATCTGAAGAAGGAGGTATGCATATAATTTAACAACCTTTAAAAAGAAATAGTGCATTGGTAATATGGTCTCCATAACTGGAGAGAGTAACTAGGTTAACTCCTAAAAGTGAGTGCCGTACATGTTTGTATGTGTTTTCTTCTTTGCACTTTTTGACTGCTACCTACTTTTTGCCTGCTTCCTCATGAACAAATATTTGGGAATGCTGGAGAACACAGAGGAAATCAGAAGTCTTCTTTCTCAGAGATACATTTCAGCATCTCCCCCCCCAAAAAAAGGAGAATTCATTGATTGGCCATTCTTTACATATGCTTTTAACTTTTTCTATCAGCAAGCATTTACATTTTAGCATCTCCCCCCAAAAAAAAAAAAAGGAGAATTCATTGATTGGCCATTCTTTACATATGCTTTTAACTTTTTCTATCAGCAAGCATTTCATATTAATATCACAAAAGGGAAACTACTTATTTTTATCCTTATTAGATCAGATCATTTATCTGATATAAAATTTTACATGGATTCAGTTTTAGGGGAGAAATATATTATGTCCATATATTATACAAATGAGAAATGTTTAAAAAGATAGTGGTAAAGAAAACACTTCCTGAAATGGTAAGATAAAATTTGCCTGTAAAATCAGAATGATTAGCCAGTCCTTTGAGATTTTCTAAGGACGATCCCTTGAGTGAAGAACCTAACCTTTTCAAATTGCATGAAAATTAGAAGACAAATAAAGATGTTGTGAATGGAAATTCGTTTCCAAGTAAACCACTGCAATGGAAAGCATTAGAATAATATCTAGCTTTTAACCATTTTAACACACTTTTTTTCACTAATTTTGCCATTCTCAATTATTTTAAATACATGCACTTTAAAATAAAGTTTATTTATCTAGTCTGAGTCTTGTATTAGAAAAAATTCTTGTTTTTTATTTTGTTTTGTTTTGTTTTGCTATAGAGCACATATGCTTGAGAGAGAGAGAGAGAAAAGATTAAATCACCCTCCCCATCCGCCACCCAGAGGAATGGCCACACCATATTCCCTTCTCTTCCATTCTCCTCTTGGGGGTTTTGGGCATGCACACATATGTGCCCAGCATATTTTTCAAGCCCCTGGGTCTAGAACTAGACCAGAGAGTTGGCCGTGATAGAATCCAGTGGCCCTAAATATTATGCCACCTGCTGGCCCACTTTGTGAGAGTTTAAACATATGTTAACCTTTTTGTAAAATCAGAGACATTTGTTAATCCAGATGCTTTTCTCATCTCCTTTTCAGTGGTGGTTATCTACTGATAAGTCTTTAAGTCCATGTGATCAGGCTGCCAAATACGAAAAAGGAGTTGGCCTTTTGTTGATTCCAAATCGTGTTGCTGGAGGGCCCCAAACTGGCACAGCCCCTGTGGGCATTGCCCAGTCACGAGGAAGTGGCTGGGTGGGTGCTGGTCATGCTGCTGAGTAACAGGTGTTGGTCATGCTGCTGAGCGAATGATCTCAGCAGGCCTGGGGACTGAAAGGAGGTTTACCACATGACCTGCTCAGCCATGACCCCAGAGGAATTTCAGCCTCAAAGAACTTGGAGTGGAAAGAAGTTTCACAACTTCAGCTAATCAGTAGAAGAGCAGCAGGACTCATTGACAGAAAGACAGAGGCAAACAAATGCCCACACTAATTGACATAACTCTTGAATGAGAATTCCCTGCAGCCACAGTGTCCCATGAGAATATGGCCTGAAACAGTCACTCAACTGAGACTTAGAGGCATCCTCTGGGTGAAAAGGACTCCTACAGGCTGTGAAGGAATCTAAGTAACTTTTTCTGAGAGGTCATTATGTACCAAAGGCTGATCTAAGTGCTCTGGGGGGATTAACTCCCTCGATCTGCACAACAAATCTGTGAGGTATTATTATTTGTTCTAGATGCAGAAATAGAAGCATAGGAAGGTGAGGGAACTAGCTCAAGTTGATACAGCTAGTACAAAAGAGAGCCAGACTCTAAACCTAAGAAACCCACTTTCATAACCCACCCTCTTAATCACTTCAGAGAGAGGAAAGTGTAGTACAAAGCAGCAAATTCCTGGGTTTTACTTCCGAGATGGAACACAGTTATATATATGAAAAGATATTGAACGTGAGAATATCGACAATCAGAGCTAGCAGTTAAGTGATTGCCAAGAAATATATTGATGATAGAAGAGGACTGTTGCAAAATGGGCTAGAAGAAACAAAGAAAAAAATGTAGAGATAAGTGGAATTGAATGTGAACAAGTAGGGGGGTAAAGGGTTTGTAATGTGGAGAAAGGGAGCAGATGTAGATTTTACTCTCAGAAGAGCCTGGGTTCAAGTCCCAGCTCTGCGTCTTACAAGCCTATGTGCATGGGTAAGTTACTTAGTTCTTTGTGCTTCAATTTTCCTATTTTCAGGGATAGTAAAACCCTTCAAAGGTTAATGAAGGTCAAACAAAATTAGCTATGTACAAGTATTAGCATAGTGTCTGGCAAAAAAGTTAATACTTAGTATTTGTATTACTATCCAGTTGAGAGGCAGATGGGAAGAGGACTTCGGATGAGGAGAAGAGCATGTGAAATGAATTGGTAAAGGTCAGAACCACATCTTCTGTTAGCTCACTTTAAGCTGACTGGTAAGTTAAGTATCTGACATGAGCTTCCAAGAGTGATGCTCCATTGAATGGTCACAAGGAGTCCCAAAGACATATAGAGCTGCCAAGTGGTCTTTTCAGTCAGTAAGTCTTATGCATTTTGTGCATACCTACCAGTTTAGGGAGGAAGTTAGAGATACCTGAAGAAGGGAAGCCCATATTATCTATAGTGAGACCTGGCCTGGAGGGCACTCTCAGCAGTGAGAACTCTGTCAAATGAGCAGAGACAACTTGAAATAATGGAACAGAAGAGGGGAATATTGGGATTAATTCATATCTGAGAAGCATCTGTCAGGTGCCAAGCAGTTGGTGCACTCTATCCTTGGTGGTAACATATACAATAAATGAGGTAGGGATGGCAATAGGCTCTCAGGAAATGCTTGTTCTTAGGAGAAAGACAGATAAGAAAACAGCATGCATAGTTCTATTTGAGAACTGATATTTGAAAACAAAACAAATAGCAACGCATAGGCTGCAGGGGAGGCACAGAGACTTGGTATGCAATAGAGGGGTGGGGTGGGGTGGGGAAGACTCTCAAGAAGAGTCAAGCCTTTAGATGAGTATTGAAAGAAAAGGTGGGGGTGGAGAACTCACCAGACAGATGGGGTAAGAGAAGACATTCTGGTGAGAAGGGATAGCATGGCCAGAATCAGATGAAGCAGGACAACATATGTAATGAGTCGCAAAACACATTCCATGAACAGGGTGCAGCTGGGGTGTGGTGCATGAGGCTGAGAAATCATGTACTAAAAATACTGGAGAGCTACAGAAGAATGTGTAGAAGAGGGATGGGCTCAGCTTTGCTCCTTAGAGGTCCCAGTGGAAGGATAAGGGTGGGAGGCGAGACTGGAGGCTTGTAAACTATTTAGAAAGTTACCACGTGGAGCCTGGGCAAGACAGGGTTGCAGTGTCACTGGAGGATGAAGGGGCTGTGGCATAAGCCTAGTAAGAAAAGGTAAAGGACCTACCTCTTCTTAGCTTCAAGTCAAGATGACAAAGCAATGAGTATGTGGCCAAACTAGAAGGTGCTCAAGATGGTTAAGCTTCAGAATGCCTGAGTTCAGCTGTACCTCCCTCTTGTTTTCTGTCTCCTATCTTCTCCCACACTGTCTCCCTCCACCCTCTGGGAATCTTCCCCTCATCTCAGAATTAGGACATGGAAATGGAGTGCATGAGAAGTGAGAGACAGCCAAGAGAACAGAGGGCGATGAAGAGCAAGAAAAAGATGGAACACAAAACAGAAAGAGGCTTGAATATACAGGTAGCACTTTTGCTAATGCCGCTAAGGAAGTGAAATGAGAAAATAAGACTTCACATGCAAACGCAAACATGGGTGGGTGGATTAAACAATTATACTCACTTTCAGCCAGAAATTCCATGGGGAAATGGGATTGGTAGAGGCTTGGGTGGGTAGCATGTGGTTTTTACATTTGAAAAACAAAACGGGTTATATGTAAACCTGGAGGACCAGAGTTAGGAAGTGCATGTCTGATCTTGGGAATACAGTAGCTGCCTGCTCCTCTCAGCGTGGTGTGTTGATCTCCAGCATGGCTGCCCAGGCCTGGATGGCTGACCTCACATCTGCTTAGCCTCATCTGCCCACTCTGTGCCTGCCTCCATCCTGGCTTTTCTGGCTTCTCTTTCATTGGCCACTGTTCACCACCACATAAGTATCTCTATTTTGTCTCTCTTCTTCTAGGTAACTTTGATTTGATCCTTCACAGTTTAAACAACCCTTTCTCAAGGAAGACATGCTTGATTTCCCTGACCCCGCTCATAAGTTCTTTGAAACCTGTATACCTTTCTCCTATAGTATATATCCCAATTATGGTTGTGTGTATGTCTGTGTACGTGTGTGTGACAGAGACAGGCAGACAGATATGTTACACACACACACACACAGAGATTTTGGTTAATGTTCATCTACCCATTTGGTTGTAAACTCCATGTGAGTAGGAACCTTGCCTGATTTCACATATCAGTTATACTTGATGTCTACAAATTCATAGTGAATGGAAATAAGTATGTGCCCATAGGGAGATAATGTCAGGGTATAGAGAAAGTTCAGTGAGATGAAGCTAAAAAGGAGTGTCAAAGATCAACTTAATCTATTGATTGTTTTGCCTACTCCAAGTAATTTGTTTGAACTATATTCTTCAGAACTGAGTGGGCAAATACTTTTTTGTTGCTTGTTTCTTAAGCTTCCTAAAATCTTAGACTACAGAGGCACTGCTTGGTGGTAGACTTTTGTTAGAGCCTAAGAGAAAGGGATTTGTTCTTGAGTCCTGGAATTCTTGCATTGTAGGTCTTCTTTATTAGCTGTCAACCCAACCCCAAAATCAAATGCAAATAGGCCTATTACCTAGACAAGATATTAACATTATTTTCCTTTTTACATTTTAAGTTTTATGAATCAAAAGTTAAAAAACTTTTTTTAACAGAGAATTTCACATTTTTTTGTCTGTTAACTGTTTTTTTCCCTTTGCCTCTCACATCCACCCTCCTTTAGACATTCACTGAAATTATGACTTTTTACTGAAAATCAATTTTTCAGTGTATTTCTAAACATCTAGCAATGTCAAGAAGATTTCTTCACTATCTGAAGTCAAATCTCTGCTTTCTTTTGTCATCACAGAATTTTTACTATACAAAGTAGAGCCAATGTCCAACTTCTAAAAGCAGATCCTACAAGTTATTCCACTACTTGAGCCACTCCTAGGAGATACTCAATGTGCAGTTCTTTGGCGTATTTCAAGAAAAGTTTTACAGATGAAGAACGTGAAAGTCCAAGAAGTTAATTTTCTTAATATAGATATAGTTGTCACTTGGGAATATGCAGTTACAAAAAAAGGTAGAACAATAGATAAATTATGGAAATATCTGAATGTTTCCATTATCTATGTGCCATATTATAGTGATAATATAAAGGTGACTATATCAATGTTTATGTACAAAAAAATATCTGAGACCCAAATACATTTTAAAGCCATAAAGGTGTTTTCAGGCTTAAAAAAAAATTAGGATAAAAACACTGATTTTTTTCTAAGAATTTGAGAACCATTCAGCTTCCATTTATATAGTTTAACTTCAGTCAGAATAGATTAAATAACTCCCCTGGAATTGAAGAGTTAAGTAAAGAAACAGAAGGAGAAAGCAAGGTTTCTCACTGTTGGAATGGAAGGTTAGAGTAAAGCAAGAGCAAGAATCTACAATAACAATTGACTTGGCAACGTCAATTCGAACTCATGCTTGTCTATCCATCCATCAATCCATCCAGAGAGTTACATTTGTAGATATGTGCACGTACTCATATATACACATATATTTCTTTGTTGTCAGCCAAGAAAGTCTAGAAGAAATGAAATCCAATAGCAATGAGAACATCCAGCACTCAATTTTTAATATTTACCAATGAAAGAAATGAGGACTTCTTAGAAAAATGGCTGAGTCTAGGATGGAGATGGGACTATTGTTGATGAGCTTCAAACATACTGCAAGTCCAGAAAGTAAGAAAGTACTCCAAACAAAAGGAAAACAAAACAGAACATATACAATAAACAAAAACAAAAATACATAATTATAGGGATATTTCCAAGGAACACAAGAACAAGAGAGCTTCCAATGGCCAAAGCTAGAACAATCTGAGCAATGCAATAAATAAAATCTAAAATAAATATTCATGAGTCCATATTGATATACATAAATGACTGGATAAATAATTAAGCAAATGAGAAAGAAAGGCAAACCTTTCATGAAGAATTCTAAATAGTCCATGTAGAGAGGTGGAACATAACTCTCTCTCTTAAGCATGTGTTGTTTACAGTGTGCTGTACCTCCCTCTTGTTTTCTGTCTCCTATCTTCTCCCACACTGTCTCCCTCCACCCTCTGGGAATCTTCCCCTCATCTCAGAATTAGGACATGGAAATGGAGTGCATGAGAAGTGAGAGACAGCCAAGAGAACAGAGGGCGATGAAGAGCAAGAAAAAGATGGAACACAAAACAGAAAGAGGCTTGAATATACAGGTAGCACTTTTGCTAATGCCGCTAAGGAAGTGAAATGAGAAAATAAGACTTCACATGCAAACGCAAACATGGGTGGGTGGATTAAACAATTATACTCACTTTCAGCCAGAAATTCCATGGGGAAATGGGATTGGTAGAGGCTTGGGTGGGTAGCATGTGGTTTTTACATTTGAAAAACAAAACGGGTTATATGTAAACCTGGAGGACCAGAGTTAGGAAGTGCATGTCTGATCTTGGGAATACAGTAGCTGCCTGCTCCTCTCAGCGTGGTGTGTTGATCTCCAGCATGGCTGCCCAGGCCTGGATGGCTGACCTCACATCTGCTTAGCCTCATCTGCCCACTCTGTGCCTGCCTCCATCCTGGCTTTTCTGGCTTCTCTTTCATTGGCCACTGTTCACCACCACATAAGTATCTCTATTTTGTCTCTCTTCTTCTAGGTAACTTTGATTTGATCCTTCACAGTTTAAACAACCCTTTCTCAAGGAAGACATGCTTGATTTCCCTGACCCCGCTCATAAGTTCTTTGAAACCTGTATACCTTTCTCCTATAGTATATATCCCAATTATGGTTGTGTGTATGTCTGTGTACGTGTGTGTGACAGAGACAGGCAGACAGATATGTTACACACACACACACACAGAGATTTTGGTTAATGTTCATCTACCCATTTGGTTGTAAACTCCATGTGAGTAGGAACCTTGCCTGATTTCACATATCAGTTATACTTGATGTCTACAAATTCATAGTGAATGGAAATAAGTATGTGCCCATAGGGAGATAATGTCAGGGTATAGAGAAAGTTCAGTGAGATGAAGCTAAAAAGGAGTGTCAAAGATCAACTTAATCTATTGATTGTTTTGCCTACTCCAAGTAATTTGTTTGAACTATATTCTTCAGAACTGAGTGGGCAAATACTTTTTTGTTGCTTGTTTCTTAAGCTTCCTAAAATCTTAGACTACAGAGGCACTGCTTGGTGGTAGACTTTTGTTAGAGCCTAAGAGAAAGGGATTTGTTCTTGAGTCCTGGAATTCTTGCATTGTAGGTCTTCTTTATTAGCTGTCAACCCAACCCCAAAATCAAATGCAAATAGGCCTATTACCTAGACAAGATATTAACATTATTTTCCTTTTTACATTTTAAGTTTTATGAATCAAAAGTTAAAAAACTTTTTTTAACAGAGAATTTCACATTTTTTTGTCTGTTAACTGTTTTTTTCCCTTTGCCTCTCACATCCACCCTCCTTTAGACATTCACTGAAATTATGACTTTTTACTGAAAATCAATTTTTCAGTGTATTTCTAAACATCTAGCAATGTCAAGAAGATTTCTTCACTATCTGAAGTCAAATCTCTGCTTTCTTTTGTCATCACAGAATTTTTACTATACAAAGTAGAGCCAATGTCCAACTTCTAAAAGCAGATCCTACAAGTTATTCCACTACTTGAGCCACTCCTAGGAGATACTCAATGTGCAGTTCTTTGGCGTATTTCAAGAAAAGTTTTACAGATGAAGAACGTGAAAGTCCAAGAAGTTAATTTTCTTAATATAGATATAGTTGTCACTTGGGAATATGCAGTTACAAAAAAAGGTAGAACAATAGATAAATTATGGAAATATCTGAATGTTTCCATTATCTATGTGCCATATTATAGTGATAATATAAAGGTGACTATATCAATGTTTATGTACAAAAAAATATCTGAGACCCAAATACATTTTAAAGCCATAAAGGTGTTTTCAGGCTTAAAAAAAAATTAGGATAAAAACACTGATTTTTTTCTAAGAATTTGAGAACCATTCAGCTTCCATTTATATAGTTTAACTTCAGTCAGAATAGATTAAATAACTCCCCTGGAATTGAAGAGTTAAGTAAAGAAACAGAAGGAGAAAGAGATTTTTGCTGTAGGGCCTATGTGCTCACCAGAGACAGAGAGAGACAGAGAGACAGAAATCAAGAAATCACCCTCCTCCCGGGGTGGGGGGATAGCCATGCCGCAATCCCTTCTCCTCCAGTCTCCTCTTGGGATTCTGGGCATGCGTACACATGAGCCCGGCATGAGTTTCAAGCCACTGGGCCCAAGACTCAAAACATGGCTGACCATGTGGGAGTCCAGTGATGTCACCTCTATACCATCTGCTGGTCCCAAGATATACATTTTCTACACAGATGTGTCATTCAGAAGGACAATAAAGGAACTGATAATATCTCAGTGTTCTAAGATACAGAGAGAGAGAAAAAAAAATTAAAGAGGAAATATAAAATTTTAAATCATCCAAAAAACACAAAAAATTTTAGCAAATTCATAAGATGCCATCATCTCCCCATAATGTTGGGTCATTGCAAACAATAAACACCTTGTTCATCCCTACATCCCCATCAAGACCCATACAAGACATGTCACATGAAATGCTTATTATGACCATCAGAACATGCAGGCTAGTTCTGGGGCTTACTCCCTTACTAGGACTGCATCCACTAGTTATATTACAGGTTAGCAGCCACAAAGAACCAGTCTTCGAACTACCAGCCTTCTGATTACTGCATCATTTTCTCTCTTTAACAATTGCAGTCCTTCAACCACTTTACATGTGACACATGTGAATTTGCTTTGTCTCTGTCACTCGCCTCTGAATCCTCTTTACGTTGTCTACAGGGCAGAAATGAGCACAATACCCCAGCTGAAGTTTGAATGATGCAGGGTCAAATACACTTATTACACTTTATTTAGGGTCATTCTGGTTCTATTAATACAGCTCAAGAAGTGTGAAATCTTCAAAACAGGTCCCAAATCTCACCTTCAGAACCAGATGGCAGATACAAATGTGACATTATCTGTGATTACTGTGAATAAGTTTAGTGTATCATTATTTGGTTGTGGATATCCTATGTGGCTTCCTGGAGGATTTGAATAGCCATGACTCACAGCCCTCCTGTGATGACACAGCCAGAGGTACCCTCAGCATGGCACACCTTGTAGACTTTCCTCTTCCTAAAAAAAAATCTCTGGATTTTTTTTTCTTTTTCTATCTACAAAACTATAAAATCAAGCTGAAAATAGTGGAGAAGAGAGTATTCTTTAATCTCAGTATTTAATCTCCTGGTATTCTCTGGACATTTTAAAGTACAAGTGTTCCCCTAAGAAATATTACTGCCTCTCTAATAAATAAGGATGTCACACAAAATTACCCAATTAACAATTCAGTAAACACTTCAAAATTCAGGGGATAAACAATATATTTTCCTAATATGTATTTAAATATATTGTTATGTAAATTTTCATTTATAAATTATGAAAACTGTGTTGGAACAAATGACTTAATGCAGATGGGAGATTTCCTTGAAATGCTCTTTAAGTTCTATTATTGATCTATGTATTTCAGCTCTATGAATTTTACTGACCAAGACATAGACATTTTAAACATTAATGCTTTTAGGAATCTATAACACTGATAGATGTGTGGAAGATGAAAGAATAGTTTCAAATCTCCACAGGAAAAAATCAAGTAATGAATGCTAGACAAATTTCTCTCCAAATTAAGCTAACTCAGTGTTATTATTGGTATCTTTAATCAAGAAAGATGAATAATGTTAACCTTAAGAAGTTTATCTTGAGTGGACATAGATTACATAATGCAATTAAAAGCTATAGTATTTGCAGGTCAGAATCAGAAGAGAGGAAAAACATATTAATCAAGTAGACATGTTAACACAATGATAGATTAGTCAGGACTACATTTGAATAAATTAGTAAAAAAGAAAAAATTACAAATATCCAATCACTAGTTCCTTATAAGAGAAATGATGCTATGTATTTTAGACTAATACATACATATGTCAAGGAAATAAGTATTCATTCCAGTCTTCAGATGCACCATAACGTACATGACAAAAAATTGCTCCTTTCAGAAGTATTTTGGTTCGACACTATTTTTTAAAGTAATTTGGAAATCAAGAAAATTCTTATCCATCTGGACAGAAAGGTTCCAAAACACATCATTTCGTTGATGTGAAAGGCATTAGGGACTTTGGTTTAAGAACGATAGAAGCAAAGCTGATGTATTAGTTGCTTCCTGGATACTGTACTCAGCAGCTTTGGAGCACTTAGCAGTGATGAATTGGCATGAAGAATCAGGTACTGAAAAACCATTTTCTTGGAAATGAAACCTTTTTTATTCCTTTTATTTTTGCCTGTCTTGATTGAAGCTCTGAACAAGCCAAGGATACGGAGGGAGTAGATAAAGCATGCAGCTCAGCTAGCCCAACAGAGACACATGTGATGAGACTGAATGATGAGCCATAATGTTCAAAATTCTTTTGATGTGATATTGCTTTTTAGAGTAGTGGATTTCCTTTTTTTTTTTTTTTTTTTGAGAGGTTTTTGCTATAGGGGGTGTGTGCTTGCCAGAAAGGCAGAGAGAGACAGAGAGACAAAAAGCAAGAAATCACCTCCCAGGGGCCACGCCACAATCTCTCTCCTCCATTCTCCTCTTGGGATCTTGGGCATGCACGCACATGCGCCCAGCATGAGTTTAAGCCACCGGGTTTGGAACTTGAACTGCGGTCGGCTATATGGGAGTTCCGCGATATAGCCATTATGCTAACTGCTGGTCCCTAGAGCAGTGGATTTTCTCAAGAGAAAGCTGTTTGATACAGATGGACTCATCTGTCAATAAAAGATCTTTAACTCACTCCCAGGTCAAACACTTGACTATTCTAGTGTTAGAATCAAATTCTTAGAGCCAGTTCCTCTAGCTGGGAAAAATAAACAATAAAAAAAAAAAATGCGCTGACACTTCATAGCTTGTGTTTCAGAACTGCTTTTTTTTTTCCACAGTTGATTTCTATGTTTTTTTAATAACTTGTTTGTTCCTGCCAGAAAAACTGCTTTAGGGAGAAATTAGATAAGAGCCATACCACACATTTCTGAAAAACCAAATTTTTTCACCTGGTCTCATGAATGAAAAGGATTTCGTAAATTCCAGAAGCCTGGACATTTCATGATCATTCTCATGGTTCCCATTTTCCTTATCAACTGAATTTGAAGCATAGAGACACTGTCTTGTGAATTGACAGGTCTCACTGGGAGCAGCCTAGCTCAGAAGTTTGACTTAACTGTCACTTTATACAACAAAAGTACATGTACAGATTCAAGAATATACACTTCTAAAATTCAGGTTCCCTTTAAGAGTGATGCACCTTGTATCACCATTTGTTGCCATTACAAATGGTGCAAGACTCAAGATTCTAAAAACTTAGTGCTGGAATGGACTATGAGAAGGTTGTGCTTTTGACTTCAAAACAGTAATTTGGCAAGGCATAACTTTTTTTCATAAGGGACACATTTTTAATTCAGATTATTCTTTTATGACTAACTCAATATCTTCTATAGAATTGAATCAGATTTTTTGAGATCTGGTATATGGGCATTCTTCTGAGTATAAGCCAGCACAGCATTTACAATTTTTAAATATTCTACAAGATTCACAGAAATTTGCAGAGAAGGAAAGGGATGGGGGCAAAGGGGAACCAAACATCCTAAGAATATGGTGCTATGATTTTTTGTGTCACATTTTTCTTTATGCATCACCTTATGACAAATTTCCTTCTGATCTTAGTATCAGAAGTAGGTGTGCTTCCCCTGCGCCATTCAATTTTTTACATCAGCTGGACACTGGGATTGGTATTCAACTTCTCAATTTAGACTGGCTCCTAGGAAGCTTAGTGGAAACTTAATATTCCAGCAGGCATGCCTTGGCATTTCCTGGTGTGCTTAATGCTTAGAAGCTGGAGGGCTCCCTGCCTCCCTTGAGATCTAGACAAAATTAATTTGAACTTCCCAATATCATGACCAGTAAGAGTCCCCCAAATCACCTCCAGATTTCTGATAATTTCCTGGAGATAGGACTCATTGTCCTCTCTTGTGAACACAATAATGTAGCTCCTTTTGGATTCCAGTACCTAGGTCACCCAGATCACCTACTGCAAGCCCTCCGAGGCTAGAAGTAAGACATACGTTCATTAATGACTGTTTTCAGTCACTGAGGAGGGACCTGTTTATAGAATGAGTACACAGTTCTTAGCCTTCCATGGGTATCTTCCCCTTTTCCAATCCTGTTTCTCCTCTCCACCATTCTAGTCTGTAGGAAGCACCAAACTCTTCCTGTGTTCCAGTTTTCACCCTCAGAGAAGCTGAGGACCTCACCCACAGCCCATCCTCAAGAGACTTGCTTTTTACCCCCAGAACCTCGTCAAAGTATCTCTTTCAGTGAAGGTGTTTTCTCTTCCCCAAGCAGTTTCTGGTGACATCTGTTAAGGTAATATAATTTTCTTCATCTCATCACACGTACACGTGAGTATGAACATTAAACCTTATTTCCATTTTCCATTTCTCATCATTCTCATTGCACGTTAGGCATACATAGCAGATTTTTGTTTCTTTTTTTAGAGAGAGATTTTTGCTATATGGCGTGTGTTCACTAGAAAGCAAGAAATCACCCCCCAGGGGGATGGCCACACCCAATCCCTTGTCCATTCTTCTCTTGGGATACTGGGCACACATGCACACGTGTCCAGCATGAGGTTTAAACCCCCATATTCAGGACTCCAACCGCAGTACACTATGTTCAAGTCCAGCAACGTAACCATTACGCCATCTGCCGGTCCCTGCATATATATCTTTGTTAGCTTCCAGAGACAAGGTGGGGTTTAAACAAATAAATAAATAATGTATTATCTTCTCAGTAAAAATCTGTACGATTGGTACTATTTTTTTCTTCTTTTATGAATGAGGAAAGTGATGCTCATTCTCCTCCGTTCTCTTCTCAGGATTTTGGCACACAGGCACCTGCGCCTGGTGTATTTTAAGCTGCTAGGTCTGGGACTCGAACCATGGTTGACTACATGGGAGTCCAGCAATGTAACCATTATGTCATCTACTGGTCCATCATTCAGATAGGTCTAATGTATGATACAATGATCTTCTCTAATGACATTTTCTCTAACCCTCACCATCTCCAACAACATTGAAAACCACAGCTCTCCATGGTAGGACTCTGCAGTTGGAGTAAATATTTTGGAGTGTACTCTAATGAAAGAATATATAAATACATAAAATATATCCTGATGTTCTTTCACAGTAACATAAGAGTAAAACTTGATTCAAATGTGCAAAGGGACTTTAGTTATTGACGATCATCTTATCTAATGCATGTAGATAATATTTTAAATAAAATATGAAAAGTATGAAAAATTCTACTCATTTCAATGGCTCAACTGAGAAATTATTTTTTTTCATTCCAACTTAACATCTTCAATATTTAAAATGTAAATGTTTTTATTGAGATGCCATTTAATGTCTTGTTTTGAAAACAACTAAAATCGAAGCAATAATAAAATGAAAAACTAAGTAAGAGTAATAATGAGAAAAGTCTAAGAAGATTTTTGATTATTTTAGAATCAAGACGATCCGGTAGATTCCACTGACTGATCATCTAGTTCTTGAGACCTGTGCTAAGAATTTTATAAGCAACATCTATCCTTAATAGCAATAAAATGAGGATTATTATCCATATTTTCTAGGTGGGGATAAAGAGATGAAAGTAAGTTACACAATTATTCAAGGTCATATAACTCCTAAATACAAGAACAAGGATGCAATCCTGATTTTCGACTCCAAAGCCCTTGCACTGGTGTCTCAGCATTTTATATCGCTTTCTGTGTATGATGTGGCCAAGTTTGTGAAAAAGATGAGTGTTGCATAAGGGACTTCAAAAGCACATGGAAAAATGAAATTAAAATGCAAGTTTGTGCATGGGGCCAGTAGTGGTGGTTAAGGTGCTGGATTACCACATGGCCAAACAGTTTAAGTCATGGTCCTTGTGGCTTACTTTCTCACTTTCTCTCTGTTTCACTCTCTCTCTGTCTCTCTCTCTGGTGAGCACATGTGTCCTATAGAAAATTGTAAACATAATAAAAAATATAAAATTAAATAAATAATTATATTTAAAAAATACCAGTTTGTTTTTGTACCGAAAAGGAGAGAAATCCATGCAGTTTTTCATGATATACATTCTACATGAACTTTTTAGAGACTCTCTCATATGAAACATAGATACATATGTATTCCTGACATATGTGTCAACTCTGGAACCTCACAGGGCAGAAAATAATATAACATGGAACTATTCAGTCTTTTTGTGTTGGTGGGATTTCTGAGAGTTGAGCTTTCTGAAGTCCAAGTAACTTCATGAGAGATAAAATGCTAGAGTTGGAGTGGAGGGGACTTGAAGGATGGGTAAGCTTTGGATAGACAGAGCGGAGGACAGAAACATAGTAAGTAGGGAGATCAGAGGGATGTGTTTGAAAAGACTGACAGTGAAAGAAGAGGAATCTATAGGGTAATCATGACAATTAAATGAGAATTTAACATACTAGGTCATCGGGAAAGTCACGATGTATTTTTTTCTATGCAAAAATGCATCATGATTTTCCCAATGACCCAATAGATAGAGTGAGATAAATTTATCAATCATTTTAAAAGTCAGGTTGAAAAGTCCATGTGTTAAATCATTTATTCATGCCACAAAGACCTATGAATGCATAGTACATGAACATGGAAAATGACAAAAATAAAAAAAAAATGCTAGGTCCTGAGGAATTTTTATTTTAATTTTCCAGAAAATGTGTGCACTTGTTGGAGAGAGACAGAGTGGGTTGAGAAGCAAGAAAGTATCCTTTCTCCCAGTAAGGACAGTCATGCCACAATCCCTTCTCTATTTTTTCCTCCTTTTGGGATCTTACCCATGTGTACATGCATATATGCTTGGTGTATTTTTCAAGCTGCTAGGTTCAAGACTCAAACTGCATGGTTAGCCATGTGAAATCCAGCTTACTTAACTACCAGGTCATGCATTGACCTGAATCCTGGAAAATTCTGGCTATAGTCCTCTAGTAATCACTAAGAGGCGTGCCCATATCGCTTCAGAATCACATTCCTAAGGTGTTCTAGTCTACATATATGCAACTCTCTCCCTAAGTCTTTGCCTGTGTGCAGGCAATCTGAGAATGCCAGCAATTGATTCAAGGAGTAGCTGTCAACCAATGAAAAATGGGAGCTGGAAGATAAATCTTTCGTTGTTCTCATGCCTCAGGTAGGACAACGCTGAAGCAAGTCCCACACCATCTCCCAAATGTACCCAATAGGACTGAGTCCTGGTTGCCTATCTCAGTTATCTGATCATTAATGCGCCCTATAATAGCTGTCTTCTCCTTCTTGTCTTACTTTCCCAGTCCCCACTGGTGTTTTCTGGAATCAGCTCCCAAATAAACCATTTTCACTTACATATTTTTCTATGGTCTGCATCTGAGGGAATCTAACCTGACACCAAGCCACAACAACTCTAACAACGTACTGTGATAGTCAGGCACTCTTCTAAGCATGTTACATATGTTACATTTCATTTTTAGACCAGGCTACAAAGCGAAAACTAGTATAAATCTCATTTTGCAAATGAAGAACCTAAGGCACTGAGAAGTTAACTAACTCGTCCAAGGTCATATTGCTAGAAAGTAGTGGAACAATATTTGAACCAGACAGTCTGGATTCAGGGTCTATGCTCTTAGCCCTATGTAAATTGCCTCTCTGCACATGGAAATACATTACTATAGAAACACAAACTGTTATAATAAATACAAGGAGCTGTAGTAGAACAGAGGAAGACTTAACTCTGACTGGAGTGCAGGGTGGGCCAAGTAAACCAGGTCTTGATGCATTTACCAGGGGTATGCCATCGCAAAGACCCGAGAGTAGAAGTGCATCCTAACATGTAGTAGGATAATGCCTTCAGATATTAAGGGACCATGAAAGAGGCTACAGAAAAAGGTGGAGGGAGTTATAGCAGAGGATTATTGACCAGCTGAGCTCCAGCTTCCCCAGCCTTTCTTCAAAACTACAGCATTTATATGAAGCTGCTCATCAACAGCTGCAGTATCTGTTTTATATATTAGATCACTGTCTAAGCGTCATTTGAAAGGAAAGTTCTATGACTTAAAAATACATGTTTGCACTGACAAGAGCAAATATTGGCAAGGATATGGATTAACAGGAACTCTCATTCATTGCTAAATGAATGTGAATGATGGGAATGCAAAATGCAAGTCACTTTAGCTGATAGTTTGCTGCTATCTTTTTTTTTTTTTTTAAAGAGATTTTTGCTATAGGGCATGTGCACTGGCTGGAAAGACAGAGAGAAACAAAGAGACAGAAAGCAAGAAATCACCCCTCCAGGGGGATGGCCACTCTGTAATCCCTTCTCCCCCATTCTCCTCTCAGGATCTTGGGCATGCAAGCACATGTGTCCAGTGTGAGTTTAATGCCACCAGGTCCAGGACTCAAACGTGGTCAGGTCCTTGGGAGTCCAGCAACATAACCATTATGCCATCAGCTGGTCCCAGTTTTCTGTTTTTTTTTTTTTTTTTTTACAAGAAACATACTTGCCCCATATGATTCAGTCGTTACACTTCCTGGCATTTACTCAAAGAAATAGAAAACACATGTCCTCATAAAAACACACACACACAACAACTTCAGTCATAATGGCCAAAACTTGGACACAACCAAGACGTCCTTTGAGATAAATGGATAAACTGTGGTACATCCAGACAATGGAATATTATGCAGTGCTAAAAAGAAATGAGCTATTAAGCCATGAGTAAGCATCCATGTATATTACTAAGAGAAAGAAACCCATCTGAAATGATTTTATACTATATGGTTCGAACTATGCAACATTTTGGAAAAGGCAAAACTCTAAAGACGGTAGAAAGTCTGCTTGAGGAAAGGACATGGGAGGAATAAATAGGTAGAGTACGGACAAGTTTTAGGGCTGTGAAACTACTCTGTAAGATACTATGATAATCGATACATGTCTTTATATATTTGTGAAAATGCATAGACTGTACAACACCAAGTATGAACCCATAAGGCAAACTGTGCACTTTGGGTGATGATGATGTATCAATGTTGGTTCATCAATGTAACAAATGGACCACTCTGGTGAGAGAATGTTGATAATGCAGAAGGCCATGATGTACTGGAACAGTGAATATATGGGGGATACCCATACCTACTGTCAATTTTACTATGAACCTAAACTGCTCTAAATCATAAAGTCCATTAAAATATATATGTATAAAGACACTTCAAAAATTTCATGGGAAACTAGAAATAAAGTCTGAGTCTATTTGGGTACAAAAAATTTGATGACTGGGCCCATAGCCTGGTGGTTAAGGTGAGCTGGATCCCACATGCCTGACTGTGACTGGAAGCTCAAGCATCATTGGCTAGAAAAACACTCCAGGCACATATGTATGTGCACCCCAAAATCCCAACAGGATGAATAAGCAGAGGAGAAGGGATTGTGGTATGGCCTCACTCCATCGGGGGTGCTTTCTCCTTTGTCTCTCTCTGGCAAGTACATGTACCCTCTGGCAAAAAAATTAAAAACAATTTTTAAAAACTTGAAATTCATGCCCAGTTTTTTTCATAATATACATTTTCTGAAATTTTTAGGGCCCATCATATATATGATTATAGCATGTACTAAAGAATGGGTTTATATAAAACTCATATAGAGGATGTCTATGCTGAAATAACAAGGGAAATAACATTAGCACTAATACTAGCTAGCACAAATGCAATGAAAATCCCAAGGCAGAGGCCAGATGAGGCAGGGCCTTATACTGTATTGTTTACAATACAGAGGCAACACATTTTCTTGACAAATAAAGACATCTTACAGAGATGATGGTTTAGAGCTTAGTTTGATGGTATAAAGTGTATTATCAAAGAACAGAAGAACTACACGCAGAGGCCTACACGTGAGGGACATATCACATACTATAATGAAAATTAATCAAGATGTATCATAAATATTATGAATGCACAAATGAATATAACCAAGCATCAGAATCAGTTAGCATTATAGACTTTGGTCTTTCTAGAAACATAAAATATATGCACCATCAAGAGAAGAAATCTCCCTACAGTAAAGTGAATGAGCTGATTAATGATTTTGAAGAAATGGTGTCCTAGATAAGGTGTTTGGGGCCAAAATAGCATTTGGGTTTTGCAAGTAAACACAATTAAGCAGGATGGCTGTTTCTGCAAATTTAGTTAAACTATCCTGAGTGTCAGAAATCAAGATGTGGGAACCAGCAGTTAGAGCAATGGCTATGTCGCTGGATTCCCATGTAGTCGACCACGGTTCACATCCCGGACCTGGTGGCTTAAACTCACGCCGGGCGCGTGTGCGTGCGTGCCCAAGATCCCGAGAGGAGAATGGAGGAGAAGGATTGCGGCGTGACCATCCCCCCTGTGGGGGGTGATTTCTCGCTTTCTGTCTCTATGTCTCTCTCTCTGTCTGTCTGACGAGCGCACGCGCCCTATAGCGCGTCCTGACAGGGCCACGAGCCATATAGCAAAAAAAAAAAAAAAAAAAAAAAAAAAACTCTCAGAAATCAAGATGTGAGGGAGGGACCAGCAGAGGGCATAGAGGTTACATCACTGGATTCCCACATGGCTGACTGCAGTTTGAGCCCCAGATCCAATGTCTTGAAAACAACACCATGGGGAACCAGCAGTTAGTGTAATGGCTATTTCGCTGGACTCCCACGTAGTCGACCGCGGTTCACGTCTTGGACCCGGTGGCTTAAATCTCACGCCGGGCGCGTGTGCGTGCGTGCCCAAGATCCCGAGAGGAGAATGG
>NW_006204037.1:1641964-1645682 GCF_000334495.1 Tupaia belangeri chinensis
AAGAAAGGAAGGAAGGAAGGAAGGAAGGAAGGAAGGAAGGAAGGAAGGAAGATATATGGGAATGATTTATGCTCAAGATGACAACTTTTATAGAAATTTTACCCATCCAAAAACATAGACTATCTTCTAAATAATTGAAATTAATCTTAAGGGCAGGCAGGTGGTGTGGTGTTTAAAGGCACTAGATTCTCACAGGGCCAACGGCAGTTCAAGTCCCAGATCTAGTGGTTTGCTTTCTCCCTTTCCCCTCTCTCTCTGGTCAAATTAAAAAATAATAATAATAACAAACAGAATTAAGTACATAAATAATTCTTTAAAAAAAAGAGAAGAAATTAATCTTGAAAGCACTAAATTCCAGAGACACAATTACAGATAATTAACCTTTACTCTAAAGCATTTATTGAACACCTACTAAGTTGTAGGTACTATACTAGAAACTGAGAATCTAATCCACCCTGCCTGATGGCACTTTGGATAGACACAGCAGCATCTTAAGGGCAGGAGGTTCTTGTTGATGTTTGAGTGATGAAGAGGACAGTGCTATTCCTCATCATCTAAATTTAACCCTACATGCTGTTTCTATTTAATGGTATTCACTGAAAAATTCCAAGAATGCAATATATAGAGAAGAGGCGTTGTAGTCCCCAAGCAACCTATCGCTCATGCATAACATCTAGATTGGAATAGGCCTGCCACTGAGCAGGTTACCTAGGGCAACCTAGGTAACCTAGTTAACCATTCACAGCTTAGTTTCCTAATCTGTACTACAACATTTTGCTGGTTACTTACTGAGGGACAGGTGCTCTTCTAAGCACTTGACCGGTTTTCTCATTTAATCTTCACAGCAACCCTATGAAGTGAGAACTATTTATTGTCCCTATTTTACAAGTGGGAAAACAAATCACAGGAAAGTTAGATGATTGACCTGAGTCTGCACCCTTAGTAAGTAGATAACAACCTCTTGTCATGAATTTTTGGGAGAGTTAAATGAAATAATGTCTATTTAAAAGCATAGAATGTGGTCGGCCTTTTGAATGGCAATGCCCTAATCCACCTTAACACTCAATCTCTCTCAAAAATCAAATCTTGAATAAAGTGCTTTCTAAAAAAAATGGGATTTTCCAAAAAATATTATCTTCATTAGAACTCAAACCCTCAAAAGTTAAGACTCCAAAACTTCACTTTCTGATATGTACGAGGTCTCTTCTACTGTTCTTAGTAACGAATGTTACTCAGTTTCCTCAATTCACCCACTATCAGCTTGCTGGCTTTCTTTTCTTCTCTGAACATCATTATAACAATTATTTGGTGATTTTGTTCTTGTTTCTGTTTTTACTATACAATGCATGTGTTCACCAGAGAGAGACAAGGAGAGAAAGAGAGAAAACACACCCTAGGGGGAGGGCCATACCATAATCCTTTCTCCTCCATTCTCTCTGGATTTCGAGCACACATACATGTGCCTGGCATGATTTTCAAGCCACGAGTCTGTACTCAAACTCAAGTAGGTCATGTAAAATCCAACAACTTGGAGGCTAGATGAAGAAAGGACCTTTGCTGAGAGATGTTAGGAAGATAAGAGGGAGTCAAAAACTGCATTAGGTTGGTGCTAAAGCTCTTGCAGTTTCAGACTGTAAATTTTAAATCATTATAACTAGGCTCAACCATCTTTATTGATCAAAATGGGAGCATTACAATCAACACACTTTTGCCAGTGAGAAATAAGTTCGTTTAATGTGTACTGTAAAATTCCATGCTTTGAGATTCAACAAATTCTTGGAAAGCATCTTCTGCATCCTGCTGGTTATGGAAGCATTTACAGTACAAAAGTTGTCGAGATCTTGAAGAACTGGTAGTTGTTTGGTGACAGGTCAGGTGAATATGGCAGATAAAGCAAAACTTCATAGACCAATTCGTTCAATTTGGAAGCCTTGGCTGTGTGACATGTGGTTGGGTGTTGTCACAGAGAAGAATTGGACCCTTTCTGTTGACCAATGCTGGCTGTAGGCATTGCAGTTTTTGGTGCATCTCATTGAATTGCTGAGCATACTTCTCAGATGTAATGGTTTCATCAGGATTCAGAAAGCCTTAGTGGGTCAGAATCCATCAAACAGTGACCATGACCTTTTTTGGTGCAAGTTTGACTTTGGGAAGTGCTTTGGAGCTTCTTTTCAGTCCAATGGCTGAGCTGTTCATTGGCAGTTTTCAAATAAAATGCACTGTTTATGGCATATCACAATCCAACTGAGAAATGGTTCATTGTTGTTGCATAGCATAAGAGAAAATGATATTTCAAAACAACGATTTCTTTAATTTTTGGGCAGCTTATAGGGCTTTTTCACCTTTCCAATTTGCTTCAAATGCCATAGGACCACAGAATGGCTGATGTGACTTCTTTGGCAACTTCTCAAGTAGTTGTAAGAGGATCAGCATTAATGATTGCTCTCAGCTGGTCATTGGCAAATTTCAAGGGCCACCATTGCACTCTTCATCTTCAAGGCTCTCATTTTCTTTACAAAACTTCTTGAGCCACCTCTGCATTACGCATTTGCTAGCAGTTCCTGGGCCAATGCATTGTTGATATTCCAAGTTCTCACCATTGCTTTAGGACCCATTTTGAACTTGAATAAGAAAATGCTTGAATTTCGCTTTTTGTCTAACATCATTTCCAAAGTCAAAATTACATATAAATTAAACAGCAAGTAATGAGTCATTAGCAAAAAAAAAAATAATAAAGCATGAAACATGCATTAAAATGATGTGTAACATAACTACATTTATTTAAGAAAATATCCTCTATTGAATGGCACATTTCAACAATGCAAAACCATAATACTTTTTGCACCAACCCAATATATGGGATCTGTTTTTCTCAGTCGCTGTGATATCAGTATTAATGTGCATGAGCTGCTGTTACTCACAAAAAAGGCTGCTACTTAAAGTTAGCTTTTGTGGAGGAGGAAGTAAGCAAAATATCTTAAACTGGGAGTCTAAGGGTTTTCTACAGGAGCCAAACACTTCAGAAAAGTATCAGGACTCCGTCCTCGAGGAATTTGTTGATCAATGTACTCTTTCTCTACATTAATGTTAATCAAAGGACAATTATGTCTAAATAAGACATAAATTAGTAAATTAATTAGAGGAGATATAGGATCATAGATTTTTATAGCATCATAGCAATCTTTTAGCCAATCAGAAAGTAAGAAAAAATGGAAACTCAAAGGACACAAAAAAATGAAGTTCTCATCTAAGCAACATGGATTACTTTGTACCTTATTTAGAATTTTAGAACCACAACTGAAAACCCACAAGGAACATTCTGGATAAAGTAAGGGTGAACACTGAATGCCAAAAACATTAAACGAGAACCTCCTTTGACCCCAGAGAAAGTGCTAATGATTAGAAAAGATGAAAGGAATTTTTAATACCTATAAAAATCATGTAACCCTCTAGAGTTTATTATTATGGTCTGTAAAATTGTAAGGCTATTTAATAATATCCCTTAATTTACATCTTATACTTGTCATTTTTCTCCCTTGAGGGAATCATGAAAACATAAAAGAGAATTTAAATTAATAAATATTTAAACTAGGTTATACCTAGTCCTATTTAAAGTCATATTGTGTTTTGTTATTTTCAGTAAATTTCCCAGAGATTGGTGACACTTTCAAGTAAACTTCAGAAGGGTTTTGAAGAAATCTTTGTAAAAGCAGGTTAG
>NW_006204037.1:1645704-1661673 GCF_000334495.1 Tupaia belangeri chinensis
TATATATTTGTGACATTCTAACACAAGCCACAGAAGCTTCCTATTAAAAAGTGAGCAAAGCTGAATCATTTTGCCTTCTCTTCCCACTGTGATTTTTATTCATTTGAAGATAAAATTCAAAGCAAACATCTTAGAGCTTCTGTTTGTCACCCAAGAGTTATTTCTAGGCAGCATAGGAAATCTCACATTTCCAAAATCAGGTCATGAAAGTGGAACTGCAATCTAATTAATATGTTCATAAAATAGTTTCCACCCCTACCAAATAGAAAACATCAATAAGAAATTAACTCTGTACTCATTGAATCCCCCAAAAATACAATCAACAGGAGACATTCCAATCACAAATTGGTTGAGAACTTAGTAATTAATAATTGTGATATATCTATCATAGCGCTAGACTTTTCTCTGACATAATACTTTGTAAATAACTAAAAACAGAGTAAAATGTCCTCTATTGACTCCGTATTTTCATGATGACTAACCTTTTTCTATCTGACTTGATACTCTTCTTCCCTCTTCAGCAGCCCTTCCAACTCCCACAGTGGCTGCTCTGTAACCTTACTAAGCTCCTGCACCTGCTCCCCTAGGGTTCTTCTTCTGAGATGGGATCTTGAATTGTACTTTGCAAAGTAAATGGAGAGCATGAGACCAAAACTCCTTGGGGTTCTGCTTCCATCTACCTTCTCTCTACATTATCTGCACTCATCCTTCTCTTCTTCCCTCCGCTCTTGAGAAACATGTTCTCCACTAGTTTCCTGGGACTCTTCCTTTGGGACATGCTCCCAGTCCTAAGAGAACCTTAGTATTCTTTACGAGCTACTAGTTTTTCTTCCTTTCTACTCTTTCTCTCCTTTTTCTCCTTTCTCTTCTCCCCCTGCTTCCATCCTTGTCCAAAATTTTGAAGGACATAATTTGTACTACTTTTCCCTGCTTTTATAACTCCTGAAATAGAACATAACCCCAGAAACTGCCTGAAACCATATTCCAAAGTGTTATCAATAACTACTAATTCGCAAATACACTGAATACATTTTTGGTCCCTTATTACCAGACTTCTTGAAAATATTTGGGTCAAGCCAGTTAAGATGTTTCTTCCTCTTGATTCCACAATACCTTGTGTACATCTGTACTAATATGCTTCCTCCTGCACTGCCATTGCTTGATCCTGTGGCTGTTCTCCACACTAATCTCTCAGTATCTCCAGGACAAGACTGTTACATGTACCTAGGCATCCGTATGCTTAAATAAACCTGTATGTTCTACCTGTTCCAATATGATTCATTAAGAATGATACTTTTGGGTAACTGAGATATTGGGTATTTCATGATTAAAATGTTTCCTTGGCATTTACCTCTAATTTCAATCAACATTAAAAGAATTTTCTTTTTTTTTTTTTTTGAGAGAGGTTTTGCTATAGGACACTTGCAAGAAAGAGAGGCACAGAGAGACAGAAAGTGAGAAATCACCCCCCAGGGGGGATCACACATATGCCCAGCGTGAGTTTAAGTCACCGGGTCCAGGACTTGAACTACGGTCGACTACATGGGAGTCCAGCGACATAGCCATTACACCAACTACTGGTCCTGCAATATTAATATTCTTTACCTGTGCATAAAGTACATTTTAAAGACCTACCATTAGCTGAACACTTTGAAGAAAGTAATAACAATGGCAGAAAACCCCCAAATTTGTATAGTCTTTTACACTGTCAAAGCACTCTCAAAATCATTTCATCTGACTATTACAAAGTAGAGGTGGTGCTTGTAATCAAAGCAGCATCTAGGCAGAGCAGTGGGAACATGGCCCAAGAGTGCCCCATAGAGATGGTGAATGGGGCTGAATCCATCTACACTCCACCCTCCATTTCCCGAGGAAGGGGGCTTTTGCTTTGTACAGAGGCTCTATTCATTCACCCAGCACTATAGTTAGCATTTCCAATTCATCTGCTCAAAGTGTGGCACCTTTCCTATCTGTCCAGAGATGTAACTTTTAGTAATTCACTGAAAGGACCCTGCAGTGGCTCTGACAACACAGCTCACTGGAAATTGCTTGTAAAGTTTCTCATTCTGAGAAAACACAGAAAGAGCTGCTGACACAGTCTAAGCATAGATCATAGTCCTAACATTAACAAGAAAGATTTCTGAAGGAATGGCCATTCACTGTTCAGAAGGCATTCTGTGTGCTTACCCAACTTGCTAAATAATTTACCTATTTTCTCTGGTCTACCAGTAATTTATTTTCTAGGCGGTCATAGACAGAATGGTAAGGCATCTACTACAAAAACAATGCAATGGATTTAAAAGACACTGGACTTGAGCCAGCAGGTGGCATGGAGAGTAAGGCACTGGATCCCACATGACTTACCAAGGTTCGAATCCCAGATCTGGTGGCTTAAAAATCACACTGGGCATGTCTGTTTCTGTGCCCAAAATTCCAGAAGGAGAATGGAGAGAAAGGAACTGCACACAAGGTCATAATCTCTGGGAAGTGATTTATCATTTTTCCTCTCCGTCTGTCTCTCTCTGGTAAGAGCATGTGCCCTATGCCCCCCTCCCCCATCCCTTCAAAAAATAAAAAAAAAGACACCAGGCTTTAAAAATCAGGCCAGACCTGGTTTTGAGTGAGTTACTTGTCTAAGTAATAGATATGTGACCTTGAGCAAGTTATTTAACCTCTGTGAACACTACTTTCCTCATCTGCAAACAGGATTCGAGTAAGACCCACCTCAGTGGGTTTTTATAGTCATTAAGGAGATATTTATGAAAACATGAGGCGTGCACAGGAAGCTTTGATCAGGGCTGATTTCTTCCATGAAATATCAACAAGTTATACTTTATATATTTTTAAAGAGAATTCACTCAAAAATGTTAGCATGTGATTATTAACATTCTAATAAATTATTAAGACCCATGTGCTATATGACATTTTCTGTAATGTTCTTATCTTTCATGCAAAGTGGATAAATATCTGTTGCAATAGAGTCAAACAGTTCAGAGATCTTTCACAAGGTCACACCAAACGTGAACACTGGAATCAGAGTTAAAAACCTGGAGTTGTTGAGAGGTTTTGGTGAAGGGTTTCTTGAGTTTGCGTGTTTATTTCTTCCATACGTGAGAGAGAGGCAGCACTCCCAAAGGGTCCTGATACTGTGATCTCTTCTCAGCTTTCATGTATCCCCAGCCCATGCACAAGCATGTGCCTGCTGTACTCAGGGAGATGTCTGGACTTGAACCTGGAACCTTCCCATACAGGATTGCCTCACAGAGTATGTTTTACTATGACACCATTGTCTGGTCCCTGCTGTTTTCAAGTGAGTAAACTGATTACATAGGATAAACATTCACACACACATGCACATACACACAGATGCACACACATTTACATATAAAATCCCCAAACTTTATGCACCATTGTTTCTAGTTAGAATATATGGTCCTGGGTATGTTTATATGCTGGTGTTTCTCAAACAAGTGGAAGCACTATCCAATAAGCTATCAAGGGACAATCAATTACAGAAGTTAACTTAATGGATGGGAGACACTTTTGAACTACTACAAAAGGTGGAATGATGGTAAAGCTATAGTATTAATAGGCACTAATATTTGTAGGAGATGACTGAAAAAAAGAGAACGAGGTGAAGGTCTTTTGTTTCTTTGTTTAAGTAACTTTTTAATTTTTTTTGGAGAGATTTTCGCTATAGGGCGCATGTGCTCGCCAGACAGACAGAGAGAGACATAGAGACAGAAAGCGAGAAATCACCCCCCAGGGGGGATGGTCACGCCGCAATCCCTTCTCCTTCATTCTCCTCTCGGGATCTTGGGCACGCATGCACACGCACCAGGAGTGAGTTTTAAGTCACTGGGTCCGGGACGCAACCCGCGGTCGACTACGTGGGAGTCCAGTGACATAGCCATTAGGATAACAGCTGGTTCCCCTGTTTAAGTAACTTTTAATCTGTGGCAAATGGAAAACTTGTTGTCAAGATCCCTTGGGTTATTTTTCCATCTTAAGATTCTAAAATATTTGGGACTAGCAGTTAGTGTAATGGCTATGTCACTGGACTCCCATGTAGTTGACAGCAGTTTGAGTCCTGAACCCGGTGGCTTAAACTCACGTGGGGCACATGTGCGTGCATGCCCAAGATCCCGAGAAGAGAAAGGAGGAGAAGGGATTGCATCGTGGCCATCCCTCCTGGGGGGTGGTATCTTGCTTTCTGTCTCTCTGTTTCTCTCTGTCTTTCTGGCGAGCTCGCGTGCCCTATAGCAAAATCCTCTCCCAAAAAAAAGAAAAAAAAAAAAAGATTCTAAAATATTTTTCCTTTTTATTTCACTTGCTTTTTTTTCTCTGAACCTGGGTATCACAGCACCTGGAAGGAATTCAGTAACAGTCAACAATACAGGGTTCAACAAGAGATGGAAAGTGAAGAATTTCAAAGGAGCTAAACATCTCAAATTCTTAGCTAATAATAACCCTAAGATAGAGAATATGTTCTTCCTTTTATTTGTTTTATAGGGATTTTCTAAGAAGTCCCCCAGCTTGGGCCACCCACTCAGCACACTGAGGTTGTACTCAATCAGTAGCTTATCATTCAAAACTCTTTTACTAAAGAAGAAAGAATGCTGGGAATAAAAATTAATTTCTATAACTTGTAGACACATTGTTATTACTAATGGCAACTTTCCTCCTTAATCACACCATTTCTAATCAATTTTTTAAACATATGCAGATCAGGACCAGTAGATGGTGTAATGGCTATGTCACTGGACTCCCATGTAGTTGCCTGCGGTTCGAGTCCTGAACTCAGTGACTTAACTCAAGCCAGGCATGTGTGCGCATGTGCCCAAGATCCTGAGGGGAGAATGGAGGAGAAGGGATTGTGGCATGGCCATGCCCCTGGGGAGTGATTTCTTGTTCTTTCTCTCTGTCTCTGTCTGTCTTTCTGGCAAGCCACATGCCCTATAGCAAAATCCTTCAAAAAAAAAAATATATATTTATGCAGATCAGCAGGTAGTATGGTGGTTAAGGTTCTAGACTCCTACATGACCAATCTCAGTTTGAGTCCCAGACTTGATAACCTGAAATTCACACCAGGAGCATGCAGAGGAGAATGGAGGAGAAGGGGCCTTGAAGTCATCTCTCGGGGTGGGGGGGGTGATTTCTCACTTTCCCTCTCTTTGTCTCTCTCTATATATCTCTTTCCAGTGAGTACATGTGCCTTACGACAAAGACCTTTTAAAAACTAAAACTAAAAATATGATATTTAGTTTCACTTTAAAATTCTGTGTTGTTACTAACAGGAATTAAGAAGAATACAGCTAAAGGCAATGTAGAAAACAAACAACAAAAAAGCATTTATTACAATCTATATTTGGTCAAATGTGAAATCTTTGCTATATTTATATCTAAACCTCAATTTCTACCTTAAGCAATGGCTGACTTTACTATCGAGCTCCAGGCATTTGTGAAGACGCATCTGTATAATTATGAGCGTAAACTTCATTGGCCAAAACATTTACAATAAGTTTTATGGCCCTCACAAGAATTCAGAATCAAGGTAAGCATCTTGTATTTGTATATTAGAATTTCTGGGAGGTTTTGGTACCCAGATGAAGAGGTGGTACTGACGCAAATTCAGAGAGGACTTGTAATCTCGTTAGAAGGCAAGCAGATACGGGAGAATTTTAAATTGACTAAAATGAGCAAAGTTCTATTATCTTGCAAGAGACTTAAGATATCCTGTCCTTCGATGCACACAGTTATCAAACTCAACATTTCTCCTATCCACTAAAATTTTAGTGAAAAAGATGAGGGTATTAAATTAGCCAAAACATAAATTCTAGAAAATACTCTTTGGGCTCAGTGTCTGTTATTTCAATATATGAAGAAAAGAAAACCTTAAAAGATGAGATTCTTAAAGACTAGATAGAAAGGATTAAGAAACTGGCCACTGGGTGCCAACAGGTGGTGGGTGGTAAGATGCTAGACTCCCACAGAGCCAACCATAGTTCAAGTCCCAGACCTGGTGGCTTGCTTTTTTACTCTCTCTCTCTCCCCCATCTCTGGTGGGCATGCATGCTCTGTGACAAATTTAAATAAATAAATTAATTCTTTTTTTAAAAAAAGAAGCTGGCTATCTTGCCTTTTTCTGAATCCTTATTTATTGGATTAGTTGTTTGAAATATGTGTGTGTATATGTGTGAGTATGTACATCTATATGTGTGAGTATGTGTATCTATGTATATATGTGTACATAAATGATTAGGAACACATATATCAATACGATAATATTGATATATTAATTTATATCTTGTTTTATTCCATAAAGAATTTAAAACAAACAGAATAGAACAAAACAAGTTAGGTTATGCTTTGAGCTCTTGATCTACAGAACATAAATTCTAGAAAATGTGACTTGCTAAATTAACCTTAAAGAAACAGATAGCTAGAAAGGGAAAGTCCAAACAAAGAATATAGGGGTCTAGAAGAAGGAAAAAGAAGCCTTAATGTTGGGATAAAGTGCTTCAATCACCTCATTTGACTTCCTGATTGGAGTCACCTCTCAGCATTTCAAAAAAGTTTGATAAAAGCATTTAGATATCAGGACCAGCAGTTAGTGTAATAGCTATGTCGCTGGACTCCCATGTAATCAACCACGGTTCGAGTCCTGGACCCGGTGGCTTAAAACTCACGCTGGGCACGTGTGCGTGTGTGCCCAAGATCCCGAGAGAATGGAGGAGAAGGGATTGCGGCATGGCCATCCCCCCTGGGGGGGGGGGATTTCTCGCTTTCTGTCTCTCTGTTTCTCTCTGTGTGTCTGGTGCGCGCACAGGTCCTATAGCAAAAAACCTCTTAAAAAAAAAGCATTTAGATATCTACACTTTTAAACAATTAAAGCCTAAAGGCCAAATAAGCAAAATAATTAGTCACCATCTACAATTAGTAGCCTACTTCTTCCTCTAGTTTCCTGAGGGGCAGTCTGACAGCAGCTATACAGCACCCCTAACAGGAGCTTGGGCACTTGTTTTCCACTGTCTTCTCAATGAGTCCTTTGACTTCATCATAACAAGTATGCAAAGGTATTCAAATAATATCTCCTCTGAAATTTTACAGCTGTAAAGATAGAGCATATTAAACATTGCCCCAGTGTTTCTGGCATTAAACTGTTACATTTTACAAATCAGATTATACAAAGTTGTTATATCTTTTAAGGCAGGCAAAAGCAGCAAACATATGTCAGTCTCACTATGCTAAGTCACTCTTGTTAGACCCTTGCATCGAATGCCATGTTGTGACGCGTCTAAAGATTCCTCTTAATTGCTGCAAGATGAAATTAAATTCCTAGAAAGTCAACTGCATTTCTCTTCTTTCAATCATGCAAGACCCATTCCCGAATTGCCAGGCTACTGTTATATCCTTATCACTAGCCAGAAGAAAGTATAAGAAGAGCTATACAGTCCTTATTTATCCAGTGAAGCAAACGTTTATCCTTGTTTGTCTTGGCAGTAAAAAGGTTGAAAAGTGTAATCGAAAAAAACCCTTGCAATAAAATTTTCCAGTAAATATTTCTAAGGTAGCCTGAAACAAGAAAGGTGCATTCTTCATACCACTCTTTCAGCACTCAAGGGGTAGTGTTCTATTAAGCTCAATGATAGGACCACTTAGTAACTCTAGCTCGTATCCAATAAATAATAAATTAGTAATGTTATTGTTCATTTATCAACATTCTAGCCCTGGGGCAGAAGATGAGAATCCAAGTGAGAATTCAGCCTAGGTTTAGTTTGAATCACTACTTCTGACAAACTTTGAAAGACTCCTTTAAACCTGCTGTATCTCAATGTTTTTTCCTTCTTGCTGCTCAAAAAGCAGAAAAGAAAGGGCCAGAGGACACATCTCAGCCTCCTGCCTATCCAAAGGGATAAGAGCCTTCTCAAAGACAACCCAGGACTCATGAAACTAAAGCACACGACTTCTTTAAAATATCTACCAATCCCTGGTCTGTTGCCAACTTCTGATCTGCCCCTTCATGAAGAAAAAAAATCTGTATGGGAGAATGAGAAAAGGGGGAGTAAGTGGGCATGAACAGTAGAACAATCTGGCAAACCCTTTCATAGTACAATAATTCAGGAGCATGGCATCTGATCGAAAAGAGACTCTTAGAGTAGGATAAAGGAAAGACAGTTTTCTGTCAATAAACACCTAGAATCTCTTACTGAGGTACTGAAAGGGAAGGTTATGAATAAGAGGAAGATAACAATGAGGGAAGTTAGTAGCCAAACACAACACTAATTGGGTCACCTGGAAAAGAACACCATCTCCTTCCTTTGAGTCTAATGTCTGGTTAATGAATCCTTCTAAAGAGGCCCAGAGAAGAATGGATAGGCAGAGCACTCATACTCCACACTGGCTCAGTTTGACCTCCACAACAATAAATTGGGCACATCACGCAGTGAAACCGATTCAGGGTTACCTAGCCCCAGGCACAAAAGAAAACCACCAGGACTCTCAAATTCTCTATATAGCTTTAGAATATATGTATTACAGATCTAGAGGGACATGAATAAGCAAATCTACAGTCTTTCCAAAACTACAGAGTTGAATAGCTCATTTCTTTCCAGTCAAAAGTAGAGGTGAGGATAATGGAACAAAATAAAAGGTAGTTACAATGCTAGGCATTCAGAGTACAGGCATCCAACCTATTACAACATAAACAAATGGACACACACTACAGGACTTGGTAGAACAAAAACTGTTGCTTTATAGACCTAATTGGAATGAGAAGGCAGTCTTTTCCCCCTAAACAAATCTTCAGAGGTATAAAATTAACCTTAGAGAAAGGTGTAAGGGATAGAAAAAATATATGTATCTGACAAATGCCTACTATGTGCCAGGGACAATTTCCAGGATCTTTTTATGCTCTGGATTGAAGAGTGTTGAGGGTAATTTGTCTGTAAGAAGGATAAGAATCTATTGGTGATGCCCGACACCAAACAACAGGACAAGCAAGGCCATGGCACCTAAGCATCCAGAGTCAGGAACTCTGATGATGCAGTTGGAAATGGGCCACTGGGGTTTGCAGACATGTCATTCGGACTCTCTCCTAAGCATATTAGAGACTTGGGGATCGTGGCTCTGGCTAGTAGAGAAGGAAGATACGCCACAACATCATTCTGGACATATTTTTGGGTTGACAGAAAAGAAGCCCCTGCCTAGAGTGAGAGAGGATGTCTCCCACCCTTCTCTCTCATGGATTTTTAGTTAGTTGAAAGCTGAAACCTCTCTCCCAGACCAGCAGGTGATTTTGGGGGTGCCCAAAGCTATTAGGAAGTTTTTATTTGAAACACTGTCATAAAAGCAACTAGAAAGCCCGCAGAAACCTGTACTGGGACATCTATTATTTAACCTGAGTCCAGCCAAAAAATTTACCTGGGAAATATACTGTACTTCCTAAACCAGATACACAGCGCAGTATCTAAAACAATCCACATTAGCAGATACAAAGCCTTAAAATGTGCCCAAGTACGCATTCACAAAGTTTCTGTTATGAGACATTAAATCCTGTTAACTTAAAAGTACAGTAACTTCAAGCAATTTTAAAAAATGATCTTTGCCCTTATAATAGCCTCAGCAAATATTCCCTATTCATATTTACTTATAAATGCGAACAGGAAATGGTACATGATATCACAAGTCCAGAGACCTTAACGACCAAACATCAAGGTATTGGGCATTGAAAGACCACAACCAAATATCAAGGTACTGAGCAAGTCCTATGAGACTCTGAGCACTTCATGATTCATGTGTCAGAATTCTATTGGTTCCCTCTGGTAGAAATATTTTTTGAGTAACTAAAATATTCTTATCTATGAAGCACAAACACATCATAATAATATTATAAAACTGAGTCAAGATTCTAAGTTGCTCCTAACCAGCTTTTAGAAATTCAGACATATTGATATTAGATGTCAGAAATGTATATGTGTCCTTCCCCAGAGAATTTTCAAATAAAAGAAAGCAAACCACTAAAAAAAAAGAAAAAAAAAAAAAAAACAAGTCCCAAAGCTCCTTTTTTCCCTTTCATTTATTAGTTGCCATTTTGCAAAGTTTTTTGTAGTTGTTGTTTGCTTTCTCCATGAAATGTTTGCAATTATAAATGACCTCTCCTCCTCATGTGTGATCCTTCTTTTGAGATGGTTTATACTAACAAGTAATTTTTTATTGCATAACCATTACTTTCTCAGACAATATTTGGTTCTATTTTGCTTTTCATTCTTACTTGATACCAATATTATGGCCGAAGGCAAGTTCTCATCTGGTACCTGTCCTGGAATTTTAGAATTCTGAGTTATACAAACAGAAGGGGGTATTGATTACTCACCATATCCAGGAATGTCTTCTAAAGGGGAAATTATTCACGTGCATCATGTTCGCAGATCTTCTGTCATAAATATTTTCCTTGTCTCCTGTGTTACATGTAGTGATTTTCACAGATGAATTTTAACTCTCCTATTTGAGCAGCTATCGTGGGCAATTATTGCAACAAGTATTGAATTCCAAAAAATACCCTCCCTCCCCCCCAAAAAAATAGCTATAACAAAAAGCCCTTCCAAGGATTTGAAGAAAGAGACATCACAGAGCAATGCAGGTATGGGTCCATCCATTTAGGTTCCACTAGTTAGTCAACACACTAAAATAACTAGTTCAACTGTTAATCCTAAATGGTGGTAAATATTGTCCTGGTAAAATCCAACACTTGAGTATAAATTAATGCATCCTCGCAGGAAGGACTCTGGAATGTAGGAAAAAAGGAGTCAAAATACAGTTTCTTGTTATCCTTGTTAAAGAAGTGTTAGAAGGGAAATGGAAAACTTCAGGTTGCTTTGCCATGCTGTCCTTTAGAAATGAATATTGCTTTTTCTTCTTTCTTAGGCACATATTCATGTGTGGTCACTTTAACGCGGTGCTACCGTCTGAGACGTGTCGGACAAAGACCTGGGCAGAGGGGCTAGGAACCATGTATAACCAGAGCCAACTTCTTTCCCAGATCTCAGAATTGCTGATTTCAACTGCAAAAGTAGGAAGGCAATGAGTAATTTCTGCTTTGCAGGACAAGATTGCCATTAGCTACCACCATGACTTCAGAAGGTGCTGTCGTGATGAAATTCATCTCCACTGCCTAGCCCCATAATAAGACTGTCTGCTCTCCTTAAGTAAAATGACTAAGCTATTGATCCTTTTACTGCAGAATCTCCTTTAATTTGTTGTTATCAAAACCATGTGCGGGCTTTTCATATCTTGCCTCGGAAAGAAAATGAATTTCACAGCTGCAAGTCAAACGTTGTCTAAGAATTTCTTCCCCTGCTGTCTTTCTTGTCTCTTTCTCTCACTCTCTCTTCCTTTTGTTTTTAACCCCAAATTCAGATCCCCAATAGGTGTCATTTACTCTGATGCTCTGACATCTTCTGAAAGATTCTCATGCCCAAGCTATACAGACCTTGCATGCTTTTAAAACACAATGGCAACAGGCTCCTGCTGGAGTCCCTCAGCGCCGAATTTCCAGCAGAACCTTTGGTAATCGTCGCGGCCGGCTTGTCTGCCCTGGGCTGTGCCGCCCCAGCTCTGAGCAGCTCAGGACACTTGCAGGCTCGGTGGTACTGTACATTAACTCTGCAGCAGCCCAGCTCGGCTGCAGACACTGCTGCCTGACAGGGATGTGCTGGCGTCAAGGGGGCCCTCTAGGTGGGTTCCCAGACACTGCAGAGCGGTGCACTCCTCGCTAGCCTCCAAGGAAGAACAAGCAAAAGGGGTTAAAAGAAAGGGCTGGCCCTGAAAGAGCACATTTATTTCAGTAAGTAATTACCAGGCAAGATAAACTAAACAGCAAAAAAACCCTGCATATAACCTCACAGGGAAATGACACCTTGAACAAACAGATATTACAGAGGGCCAGGTTTTTGTTTTGGTTTGGTTTGTTTCCCTTCCTACCCAATGAAAAGAAAGGAAATAACAGAAGTCCAGAGAAATTTGCAAATGACAGGGTTGGGTCATTTAGGCTTTAAAAAAAATTTCACGAATTTGGGGTGGGGAAGTCTGGCTAACTGGATGATTTGTAACCATTTAGCCACAGAGGACCACATGGTGATTTTTGGACAGGAAATCCTGTGGAAGCCAGAGCTGCGGAAGTCAGTTACACTTCAATTGCAATTGCGCAGGCCATAAAGCTGCTTCTGTGATTAGGGGGTGTGTAGATTTGAAGAATGCTTAGATATTTTGCATTTCTTCAAGCTTGCCCCTTTGTTACAAAAATTCTGTTCAATAATCCCCTGGAAGCGCCCCATCACTGTTGATGCCATTTTGGAGCAAGAATAAAATAGTAAACTCTTGTAATAGTAGGATGGCACTTAAATGGTGTTTGTTTGAAACCAGTAGGAGAATGGACTATATAATAATAGAAGTGTTCTCAATATTAATGTATCACTTTTAACTTAAGTATTTAAAAAGCTTCTTATGCAATTGCTTAATATTAAATGGAATTCTGGCAACACTTAATATATTATGCTATTATCTTCAGTTAGGTTTTCCCCAGTGAGATTCTGTCATTGCAGAAAACATTACCCAGGGCTGAGTGGGAGGCATTTCCCACAAATTCAAAACCAGGTATAAAGAAATTTATTTACTTTTGAAAACTGCCATGATTTGGGAAATTTTCCTTTTGATCAAGTGGTGATCCTAATAGAAGCATTCCTGGGAAGCAGAATCTTTAAAAGCAGTTTGAACTTGTGGGTTGAGAAGGATGGTGCCACAGCATAAAAAGAACTTGAGATTTGTGGGGTTTTCCTGTAGCCTAGGCATTGTCCTCTTGGCCTCTTCTAAAGGAACTAAATCTTTTCCAAAAGGTCAGTTGTGATCTGTCCCAGAACTCTAGCCAAAATTTTTCTTTTTGTGTGCTAGTTTTTGCTGTAGTGTACATGCACCCTCAAGAGAGAGAGAAAATGAGACATTGCCCCCTGAGGGAATGGTCACACTGCAATCCCTTCTGCATGCTTATCTCTTGTGCATATGTGCACATGCACCTGGTGTGAGTTTAAGCCACCAGGTCTAGGATGACTCTCAAGCCACCAGATCCAAGACTTAAACTGCGAAGCTGGCCATGTGGGATCCAACCTTAACCTCCATGCCACCTGCTAGCCCCAGCCTGAATTGTTTTTAACAGTCTTTGAATGCTTTGAATCAAGCATTATTGACTAATTAAAAATTTAATATTCAATTTTTAAATGCTATTATTTAAAAGATAAGAACACTTACAATGTCCCATTCTAAATGCCCCATTCTAAAATGTTACATTAATATCTCATTTACTCCTACAACAACACTGTTAGGAAAGGAGTATAATTCGCTCTGTCCTGCAGATGAAGACGTGAGACACTCAGATACTGAGTACCTTGCACACTCCAAGTCAAACAACTAGGAAGTCACCATCTGAACTAAGACGACGGTTTGAAGCCACCACTGTAGTCTACTACTTCTGTAATAATAATGCCCCCTTGCATTAGTGTTACACTTTCTAAATAATTTTTTAAAATCATTTTATTTTAGACTCACATACCTATGCTGCAGAGAGTAAGATATTTATTAAGCTTATGTTGGAGATGAATCCATTCTTACTAGCTACCTTTTCATTTGTGGGAGGTAATACAATCTAAGCACTTTTCAAATAAAAAACATGAATGATATAGTCATTAGTTCATTAATAGAGACTTAAAATTAAAATACCTATAACTTAAGAGGTGTTGACTGAATGTTTTTAAAGTAAACTTCTCTTGACTTTTTAAATTTAATTTTTAAACATACAACCACCTAGAATAAAAAGTAACAAATTAAAATGAAATAAAACACAACTGAGAAGCTATACGATAAACAGTAGAAAGCAAAATTTCTGCCAGAAGAATAACAAAGGATAAAATGTAATTTATTTCACAGTTCAAGGAACCAAGACGACACACTAATAAACAATCCCAAAGTGAGTATTTTCACAGACTTAAGGCAACAAATATAAAAGAATGGGTTTGCTTAGAGAACAGAAATAGCTCACTTCCTGCAATTTTTATTCCACACACATTAGAAACAGAGTCTTAAGAATTATGACTACAATTTTACAAACTGATACTTCACAAAACTGAATACTTCGTAAATGTGTGTGACCTTCAAAAACAACAGATAGGCATAACTAATAGGTCTGTAATTTAAAAATAAGTTATCAAAGATGAACAATGTCAATGGACTTAGGTAATACTTTTTGTTCTACTAAAAGATAATTACCATTTTGTGGAACTTTGAAGAAATACCAGGAATAACCATAAAAGATGACTGTTCCAGAACGATTTCAGTCTTCTCTTTATAATAATAAAGGAATGCTGATTATTAGCTGGGCACCATAGATTGGCACACCTTTGAAGAGGTTCCTACAGTTATGGAGTAGCCTCAGCTCTACCAGCTCAAAAGCTGGTTTTGTTACTTTATTTATTTATTTGGGGTTTTGTATATTTGTGTGTGTGTGGTTTTCAAAATTGTACTCCCACAGCTAGAACAAGAATAATTGGTCTTTCTGGGAGGTACTCATATTAACCACTCTCATATGAAACCAATGTGAGAGGAAAGGAAAAAAAAAAAAAAACAAACTCAAAAAACAGAATATCAATTCATTGAATAAAGTGTAAACTATAAACTCAGAGGAGACTAAAATAATTGAATCAACATTTTCATCAAAAATTGTGCATCCAAAATCAGAGCAAGAAGTATTAACTAGTCAGTGTCTCCAGGTCCATTTCCAACAAAGTCCCTTTTGCTCATGTCTAGGGGGGTATACTCTTAAAAATGATGTTTTCTGAACTAAGTTCCTTGAAATCCTATGGTTTTACAAAGTTGCCTCAAGTCAATTGAAGGTCAAAGGGGAGGCCAGTCATCTTGGACTGTTTCTACCAGAGCTCCTCTACTTTTAACTGTTTAATTTCCAAGTTTAGTTTGAAAAAGGAAATCTGGCTAGTTTGAAAAGTTTATAAAAATATAACAGTAAGGGGACTAGTAGATGGCATAATGGTTACATTGCTAGACTTTCATGTAGTTAACAATGGTTCAAGTCTTGGACCTGGTGGCTTAAACTCACACTGAGCGTGTGTGTGTGCATGCCCAAAATCCCAAGAGGAGAGTGAAGGAGAAGGGATTTTACTATAGCCATCCTCCCCGGGGGTGATTTCTCACTTTCTGTCTTTCTGTCTCTCTCTGTCTCTCTGGTGAGTGTGCGTGCCCTATAGCAAAAATCTCTCACTCAAAATAATAAATAACAATAAGAAAATAAAATTAAGACTTTCTACTCAAATTCTTATCATTATCAGTCTCAAGATGCCATCCTATTTAAACCCCTTCAATTTATACACACCCTTTACAGTAATACTATGATTAAGTTATACCCTTGTGCTAATACAAACATAGCAATATAAAGCTACGCCCTAGTCTTTGAACTTGAGTGTCACTAACTCTTTAGTCACTTGTACTTATCAGATATGGAGGGCATAATGAATTTTCCCATTGATTTTCCTGGAGTTTCACTTTCAGAAAGTTATTTTTCTGTCACTATCACATTTTGGTATACTCAAAAGTTAACATTAATGTCTGCCAGTTAAGTAACTTAGATGAAATAAAATTAAAACTCCTCTGTACTAATCATCAGTTCAGATATTTTAGGAAAGTCCCCATTCTAGCAAAAGGCTAGATAACTTTTGTCCCTTAGTTGTCAAAAACAAAACTAAACCAAACTATTTGATCCTGCTATTCTTCAAACTTAGGAAAGTCCCCATTCTAGCAAAAGGCTAGATAACTTTTGTCCCTTAGTTGTCAAAAACAAAACTAAACCAAACTATTTGATCCTGCTATTCTACATACTGAGTTTGTATAAATGTATTCACATATATAAAT
>NW_006204037.1:1664330-1668660 GCF_000334495.1 Tupaia belangeri chinensis
TATATATATATATATATATATATATATATATAAAAATATAACTTTTTTGAGCATATTCTATATAATAATTGTGTATGTTATATCTGAGGAAACAGAAACTACAGTAACCTGGCTGTCTTGAGGAATATGACTTCCTAAGGCCAAAATAGTAATGTATTTAAAATTTTTCTAATAAAAAAATTTACAAGTACTGTTCATGTGTGTAAGTTATACATAAATATACATATATGTCTTCTTTTTATTGCATACATTGTCATCTAATAAACAGATGACGGTGGTGTTCCAAGACATAGGCAAGATTCAACATGGCTGCTACTCCTGCACCCCCACCTCCCAGAAGGAAAAAAACGTTCAAGACAAAAATCTTCTCTCCTGTCCTTACAGAAAACATATCCCTAAACAAAACAGTGTCTTCCCCTTTGTATTTATAACATCAAAAACCTTGTTGGAAATCAGTAAATGCTGACTAAAAACCATGCTGTAGGGATGACTTCTGACTGGCAAGTTCTAGCAAAGTCTGAGGCCATGATGTTTGGCACATATATAAATAAAATAAGAGAAGCCCTTGATAAAGCCACAGTTTCAGTTGCCAAGATTCAGAGCATTGTGTCATGTTCCAGCAAGTTGCAAGTACACTCAGTATCTACATATTCTTATAACCAAGGACATAGCTATCAATTGAAAATTAAAAAATAAATCCATTAAATACCCATTTTGATCACCTGAAACCAACAGATGCTTGGTTAGAAATTTTCATGATTTAGCTAATATAATAAATAAATCATTTTGGATCATATATCCTAAGCATACATTTTCTAAACTTAAATAATAAATAATTGCACTTGAGAAAAAATATTGTATCATCAAACATAATGCATTCATAATTGATCATTTAGCATGCTTGCTAAATTCTATTTTTAATATTTTTGGAAATATTGAGTTGTCAGAAGAGTCGTGACAGATTTTGCATAGAAACATAGAAAAATATGTCATTATTTTTCCAACAAACCAATAGAAGATTTAGAATATCTAACATTAGAATACAAAGGAGGTACTTAAGACTTATATTTAGAAATTATGAGTTAAAAGTACACAGCAAGCTTGAAGATGACCCGAAGAGGAATAAAAACTCAAATTTGTATGCTATCTTAGAGTGTCAAGATGTGAGTCTACAATTTCAAGTTCTACCTTTTACTTTGTATTTAATTTTGACCAACTCAATAAATCTCTTTGAGACGAAATTTCCTTATTTGTAACAAAGATATGATAGCAAATTCATAGGTTATTATACTTTTCACTTGAATCAAATCATAAAAAAAATGAAATGAAGAATGTTGGAAGTTTCTTTTGAAATGGAATTACAGTTGACCTTGAACCATGCAAGGGTTAGGGAGGTGACTCTCTAAACAGTGGAAAGTCTGTGTATAACTTTTCACTCCCCCAGAACTTACTACTAATAGTCTTCTGTTGACTAGAGGCCTTACTAATAACATAAAAAGTCGATTAACATATATTTTGTATGTTATGTGTATTATATCCTGTATTTTTACAATACAGATAAAGAAAGTTAGTAAGAACATCACAAGGAAGAAAAATCTTATTTACAGTACTATAGTATTTTCTACTGTTTCTTGGGGGGAGAAAAAAAAAAAAAAACAACAACGACAACAAAAATCTGCATGCAAGAAGACCCAAGCAGTTCAAACTAATGTTGTTCCAGGGTAAGCTGTATATTTTGTTTTGATCTCAAACTTTCAGAAAGCTTTGTATCATATTTGTTTCAGATATTCAAAAGAGTAATGTTATAAAATAAAGCCCAGCTTCAAAATATACCTATGTCATAGAATATTGTGTATTCTTAAGAATGACTTAAAATTTTTGAAATAATTTTTAAGAAAACAAAACAAAACAAAAACCCTTCAATTTTCCAAAATAATATCTCAGGTAGGAATTCATCAAGTTAAATATGTGTGTGCTAATATATAAAATTATGCCAATGCAGAGGAAAAGAACCAGAGACTATAAAGCAAACTGTTGATTAATGACCTCAGATAAGAAAGTTGAAGTGAAAACAATAAAATGGGATTCCCACCTTATTTTACATATTACTACACTGATTAATCTTTTCTCAACTTTTTTTGTTTCTAGGGTTGGCTTGTACTCACCAGAGAGAGAAACAGAGAATGAGGGAGGAAGAGATCACCCTGCAGTGGGCATAGTCAGGACACATTCCCTTCTCCATTTCTCCATCCCACCAGAATTTTGGGCACACACATGCACCTGATACTTCTCAAGTTACCACAGCTGGGATCTGAGCCATGGTTGGCCATGTGGAATCTGGCTTCCTTAACCACTAGATTATAGTGGCAGCCCCAATTAATTTTTTAAGTGAGAATATATTCATGTATTATTTGCATAAGTGAACAGGAATGAAGAAATATATATTTAGTATTTATTAAGGAAGCATAGCCATTCAAACTTAGTATCTACATAGTAAATGATCAAATCCAAACTTTTAATATTTGCCAGATAGATTCTCCAACAGATTTGACAAATCTGACCTTGCAGCTCAAGGCTGAATAAATTCAAAACTTATATTCGAGAATTCAAATATTCTACTCATATTAGCTGAATCAATATTGTGTTAAAAATAGAAATGAACAACTGATTTACACTTTGTTCTACGCGCTCATGAATACTGTAGTAGTAGTAGCCTGAAGTAGTATTTGATCAGACCCAGAACTATCAACATTAAAGCTACATCTACTTGCAAAATGAAACACTTGATCAATTATCCTGATATATGCTTACTTCATGTTGGAATCTATAAACATGTAGATTTCAGCCTAACCCCCAGTTCTCCTGAGTCCAGTTAGCAGTGACTGGCCATTCACAACATTTACACAGCCATACCCAGAATGTGTCAAGTCAGGAGCAATGTTGTTTTAAGTAGCACCAACAGCGTTGGAGAAGCGCATGGTTATCCATTCTTTCATCTGTCATAACTAACTACATGTATCCAAAATGAATTTTTCCTCCTTGGTAATTTAATTCATTGATATTGATAGATAATTTAATTTCATCCTTAATGACAGTTTCTGTCACTCATTCTCCCAGTTAAAAAGTAACCTGATCTGGTTTCTTGTTCCTCACATTAGGAACTTGGAAATCGCCACTCTGTCCTAACATCAAGTAAAAAACTGAGCAAACTGAAAAATCAATTACTCTTCTAGGATTCACAGTAGTGAGGTCACAGGGCAAAGTGCTGCCCCTTAAATTGGAGAGACAGACAGAAGGATACAGAGAATCATGGCATCCCAGCAGCAGGAACTTCCTTGGGAGCCATTACTGAGGTAGTAAAAGCTAAATCATAGTGGAGAGGCTGCTGGAGGTGGGTGCCAACAAGTCTAAGAGTCAAAAATTCCAGGGGAACTAATAATAAGAGGCCCCCATATTTTCTGTTTTATTTCAAGAAGTTTGATCAGGTTCTCACAATAAACAGCAGAGAAAATTTACTGGTGCTTTCAGTATGAGGAGGAGAAAAGTAAACATTTTAACATAAGACACAGCTTTTGTTCTCCTTCAAATGATGTTTCTCCCCCCACCCAACCCCCCATCCCCATCTGTCCGAAGGCATATGTACCTGCTGGAGAGAGAGGAAAAGCAAGAAAGTACCTCACCATCCATGAGGAACGGTCACACCATGATTTCTTCTCTTCCATTTCTCCTTCTTTTCAGGAATTTAAGTATGCACATACATGTACCTGGCATATATTTCAAGCCATGGGGCCTGAGACTCAAACAGTGGAGTCAGCCATGTGGAATCCAGGTCACACAACCACCAGACAATGGGCTGGCCCAGCCCTTGTTCTTCTTAACAAGGTCTGCTCTCAGGAGAAACTAGTTAACCAAAGCCTAACTTTCTGGGAGTATGATTTCCTAACTGACATGAGAAAAGGAAAATAGAGATTCTAGCCAGACTTAAGTTTTCCATATGGGAGAACTCCAGCCGACTGCAGTATTCCACACGGGAAAAGGCAAATACTCAACTCCAGTCACCTTGTCCCATCCAATGTAGGGAGAAAAAAAGAAGAAAGAAAAGGAAATGAAACAGAGATTCATAGTCTACAGAGGCTCACCAAAAACTTGAGAGCTAATTATAAGACCTTTGAAAGCTTCCCCTCATCTCACCAACATATTACTGCTTACTTATTTCCAGTTGCTCCTTACCCCAGTACATGTTGTCTATTGAGAAAAAAATTATTAGGGCAGACTAAATGGCAAAAATTTAAATTTAAAGAGACTGAGTAAGCATGAGAACCAGACATAG
>NW_006204037.1:1668691-1676632 GCF_000334495.1 Tupaia belangeri chinensis
CAGGAATGTTGGCATTGTCTATATGAAATGAGATCCATGGAAAATGTATCATGAAAAAAACTATACATGGATTTTAATTTCTGCACCTAAACAAACTAATGTTTGCATTTTACTTTCCTACAAACTTGTAAAGCCCCACGTACAGTGGCAGATACGTGTCATTACACATTTGTCCAGACCTGCAGAATAGCCTAACCCAGAGTGAATTCTGTGCACTTCAGTGAGAATGATGTGCCAGTGTAGGTTCATCAGTTGTAACAAACGTACCACTCTGCGGGGAAATGCAAGTAACGGAAAGGTCATGTACGTGTGAGGGCCTCCGGTATAGGGATGTGTCAGTATTTTCCTCTCAATTTTGCTATGAACCAAAAACTGCTCTAAAAATTGAGGTTTTTTAAAAAGAGTAAAATGAGGGGACCAGCAGTTAGCGTAATGGGTATGTCACTGGACCCCCATGTAGTCGACCGCGGTTTGAGTCCCGGACCTGGTGACTTAAACTCACACCTGGTGTGTGTGCGTGCATGCCCAAGATCCCAAGAGGAGAATGGAGGAGAAGGGATTGCGGCGTGGCCATCCACCTGGGAGGTGATTTCCCGTTTTCTGTCTCTCTGTCTCTCTCTTTCTGGCGAAAGCACATGCCCGATAGCAAAAACCTTACCAAAAGAAAAAAAAAAAAGAGTAAAGTGGTATGTATTAATCTTTTATATCTGGAATATTCCCAATTTTTATCCAGTTTAAACATAGCTTCTATCTATAATGTCCACAGTTTATTTTCTTTAGTTTACAATTGCTTGAAACAAAAGTAGACCCATAATTTTCTCAAGAACGCTTATGTTGAAAATGTATAAAATCTGAGCCTTATCACAAGCTGCTTTTTCAGTAAATGAAACATCACTTAAAGGCTCTTTTTAGTTATTTATTTGTTTTTTTTAATTTTTGCCAGAGGGCTCACGCGCTCACCAAAGAGAAAGAGAGAGAGAGAAACTCAGAAATCACCCTCCCCACCAAATTAATTTCTTCTCTTTCATGTCTCCCACCTCCTCTTGGGATTCTGGGCACACACACATACACACACACACACGTGCCTGGCATATTTCTCAAACCGTCAGGTTTAGGACTCAAACTACATGGTCGACCCTGTGGGATCCAGCCACTGTAACCACCATGACACTGGCTGGCCCTAAAGGCTTTTTTCAACATTTTAAGCTTATTTATTTATTCCTTCCATGAGAGAGAGAGAGAGAGAGAGACAAAGACTGAGGGAAAGATAGACACCCAGTTTCATGCAGCTCACAGTATAGCTCATGTGCTCAGCCAGGTCCAGGGCCATGGACCCAGAACCTTTTCCATGTGGGTGGAGTTACAGTACCACTGCACCACTGCTTGGCCCTATTTGGTTCTTTTTTAAAATTAAATCAATTATTTAGGACACTATGCAAGTTAATCATGAGAAATACAAAGGGAAAAAGGAACACACGAAGAAGAACCAAGTCATTCATAATCCTGCTTTCAAAAGGCATATCAGAATATTTCCTTCTCGTCTTTTTGCCCTTTCTTAGGAATAGTAGGTTCACGACTTATTTTAATATTACTGTAAAAATATTTACTGAGCCTCTGAATTTGGTGAAAGTACTGCCTGACAAAGAGCTCTCCTGTTTGTCAGATGGCACTTTGCAAAGAGATAAATCAAACCTTCCCACTCTTACAGGTTTATCAATGTAAGCAATTCAGACATCGTTTACAAAAGTTATTATCCCTTGTAATTCATTTTCATTGGTGGATTGTCTCAGGATGATGTTCTTCTGAACTCTTCTGTTCCTAATCCCTTAATTTTTATCCATCTATGACTCTTTTGGTACTTTTTTTTTTTTTGAGAGGTTTTTGTTATAGAGCATGTGCGCTCGCCAAAAAGACAGAGACAGAGAGACAGAAAGTGAGAAATCACCCCCCGGGGGGATGGCCACGCCACAATACATTCTCCTCTTGGGATCTTGGGCATGCCCGCACATATGCCTGGTGTGAGTTTAAGCCACCAGGTCCGGGATTCAAACCACAGTCGACTACATGGGAGTCCAGCGACATAGCTATTATGCCAACTGCTGGTCCCAGTACATTTATTTTAAAAGATTTAGGATAGTTACATATCAATTATGGTAGCAGAACAGAGTAGTATGTATTCTGATCTACATAAAGTTTTAAAATTATTATTATATTTATTTATTTATTTATTTATTTATTTATTTATTTATTTGGACAGGTTTTCGCTATAGGGCGCGTGTGCTTGCCAGACAGAGAGAGACATAGAGACAGAAAGCGAGAAATCACCCCCCAGGGGGGATGGTCACACCGCAATACCTTCTCCTCTATTCTCCTCTCAGGATCTTGGGTACGTACGCGCACGCGCCCGGCATGAGATTTAAGCCACCAGGTCCAAGATGCGAACTGCGGTCGACTACGTGGGAGTCTAGCGACATAGCCATTACAAAAACTGCTGGTTCCCATGTTTTAAAATTATTTTTAACTACTTTTAAAACAGAATAGGATCAGTAGTATGCCATTTGTATTGTCGATCTAATTCATTCTTTTAATATTCTGACAATTACTTACCATCAGTACTCCATCAGTACTGGTTTTTAGGGTGTTTTTTTTGTTGTTGTTTGTTTTTGTTTTTTTCTATAAGGTGTGTGCACTTGCCAGAGAGACAGAGAAAGAGAGAGTGAGAAATCACCCTCCAAATGTATGGCCATGCAGCAATCCCTTCTCCTCCATTTTCCTCTTGGGATTTTGGGCACATATGCACACACACTCGTTGTGAGTTTCAAGCCACTGGGTCTGAGACTCAAATTATGGTTGGCCATGTGGAAATCCAGAGCCTTAAGCACTACACCACCTGCCAGCCCCCATAATTATTTTGATAGGAAGTTGAAAGAGACCTCATCAAAGGTTACAAGTCAGAAGCAATTTGGTATTCAAAGACCCCAACCACTGCCTTCAACAGACACACATACACACTCACACAACAAGGATAGTTAACAGAATTAAGTAACAGCAAATATGACAGGGACTGGCAGGTGGCATGGTGGTTAAGAGTGCTGGACTCCCACATGACAAACTGCAGTTTGAGTCCTGGACCTGGCGGCTTGCTTTCTCACTTTCTCTCTCTCACTCTGTACCTCTCTGGTCAAATTAAAATAAATAAATAGAGCTAAATAAAATAATTCTTTGAAGAAAATTTACACAAAAAAGCAAGTATGACTAAATTATTTATAAATAAATATGTGTGAGTATATATTTATAATATAGACATATTACATGTATACAGAAACATATACGTGTATTGTTTTTCTAACATCTTGTATTTACTATGTGGAGATATTGCTACCACATTAACATTTTAGCAATCTTTAATTAAAGATTAATATTAGAATGTAAATACTAAAGGGAAAGTGGGCTCTTTTGTTCTATTTTGTCCCTGGTGTATACCCCAATGCCTAGAATAGTGTCTGATAAATAATAAATGATCAAACAGGTATTTGTTGAGACTATTCTTATCATCAATAAGTCACTCTGCCAAACAAGACTATTTATATCTCCCTATAGCTCCTTCTAAAGAGGTTACCGTCTCTGTATACTGCCCTCATGCAACCTGATTGGAACAGGTAAGAAAATTTGATGAAGTGCCTCCGGATTCATTCACTGGTCAGAAAGTATTAATATTCTCTCTTTGGAATATGAAGCATCCTCAGTAAGACTGAGACTCTAATGAGTTCAAGGTGGAGTTGAACCAAAACTCTATGTGGATTTGGGTTGAAGTTACTATTTTAGGTTAAGTACAAATTGATAACTAAGGAAAGGGTGGCAATTTCAGAAAGAACTTAGGAAAGAGGCACAACAAAGAACACCGAAGTGGATGATTACAAGGTCTCAGAGAGAGTTGCTGCCTGATTCCAGAGTTTTCTAAAGATAACAAGGTCTAGTTACATTTATTTCTGTACCTTCTTTTTCTTTCAGGTTTTTGTCATAGGGAACAAGTACTTGCTAGAGAGAGACACAAAGACAACAGAGAAAGGGAGAGTGATAAATCACCCCCAAGGAAGAATGGTCACAATGCAATCCCTTCTCCTCCATTCTCCTCTCAAGATTTTGGTCACACATGCACACATGCCTGGCATGATTTTCAAGCCATGACTCAAATCATGGTTGGTCATGTGGGAATTCAACACTTCAACCACTACACCACCTGCTGGCCCCAAACTTCTACATTATTACAGTAACTATATTCCCTCCTGTTTTTACAGGAGCTAGTCTGAGTTAGTTTCTTTTTTCTTAATATCAAAATCTTGATGAATATTTTGATGAAATTGTATTTTATTCTTTTTTCCCTCTAAAAACATAGCAATTTAAAAATTTTAAAGAATTAGTTATTTAATTTTGTTTATTCATTCATTTATTTTAATTTGACCAGAAGGAAACAGAGAGAGGAAGTGAGAAAGCAAGCCACCAGGTCCAGGACTCGAGCTAGAGTCAGCCATGTGGGGGTGTCTAGCGCCTTAACCATCATGCCACCTGCTGGTCCTACAATTTAAATTTTTTTATAAAGAATTATTTTATTTAATGTTTTATTTATTTTAATTTTACCAGAGAAGAACAGAGAGAGAGAGAGAGAAAGTGAGAAAGCAAGCCACCAGGTCAGGGGCTCAAATCACAATTGGCCATGTGGGAGTCCAGTGTCCTTAACCACCACGCCACTTGTCAGCCCCTAGCAATTTAAAATTAATGCCATATTGTATTATTGAATGACCAGGATGAAGTCACTTGACATTGACTTCATGGTTATATGATCAAAGAACTTAAGTTAAAACTCACAAAGTAGAATTAATGTCTACATATCTACATTTACATTCAGATGTTCAAGTTTTTTCTTCTCATCTACTATGCTTCCAGTCAAAATATTAGCTCTCTTTGTTTCTTAAACCTCTTTCACAATTGTCTCCACTGAATGCCTGTTTTAGACAAGGAGTCTAAGAGAGAAATAAAGACAGAGAGAGAGAAGAGGAGAGATAACAGTAATTTTTATCATCTTTGTGGGGTAGGAGAATTTAGATTTCGAAAGCAAAGATTTCTTTTTAGGAAAAAGAAGGGACATTCATATAATTTTGAATTAATCATGTAAAGCTTAAAAATTTATTAAATATGTTAAAACTACAACCAAATATTTGAGAATAATTAATGGTTCCAGTGTTGTTATGGTATAATTAGGTAAAATATTCTTTGCATTTGAGTGTAAAATTAATTCAATACTAGTTATTAAGTCCTAGTTGTCCACTCTAGGACACTATCTCCCTTTTACCTACCATTTTATACCCTCTGCTCTGCTTTTTTTTATTTTTAAGAAAGATCTTTGCTATAGGGTGTGTGTGCTCCCTGGAGAGACAGAGAGACAGAAAGCAAGAAATCACCTCCCCAGTGAGGCTGGTCACACCACAATCCCTTTTCCTCCTTTTCCCTCTTGGGATTTTAAGCACACATGCCTGGTGTGAGTTTTAATGCACTGGGTCTGGGACTCAAACTGTAGTTGAATAAGTGGGAGTCCAGCAACATAACCATTACGCCAACTGCAGGTCCCTACTCCACTCTTTTTAATGACATAACTTGAGGGTACATCTATAATATTGAACACTTAAAACTATTAGTTAGCCTGTGATTACTATAATTGCAATACTTCAACCCTAAAAACATCACTATGAACTATACGAATACTTAATTGATACAAAAAGGCAAAACCTAATCAATATATGTCCAAAACCTGATGAGACAGAAAAAAATATTAATATGAAATCTAATTACCTACTTAGGTATCTTATACTTTTCTCTCTGACAAAGTGTGCTATGAGTAAAAGATAACATAATATGGAATATACCATAATTTTATCAGTTGTTCTTAGATCTAAGGTTTAAAATGGATGAAGATGTGGCCAGAAGGTGATGAAGGGTTTAGGGCACTGGACTCCTATGTGGTCAACCACAGTTAGAGTTCCAGACCTGTCATTTGATTTCTTGCTTTCTCTTTCTGGTGAGCACATGTGCCCTATAGCAAATTTAAAAATATTAATAATAATGAAAAATAAAATTAAATAAATAATTCTGAAAAAATGAAGACACAAAAACTTGAAATTTTTCTACAAAATAAAATAGCAACGTTTCTCAAATAGTAAATCCACTTTTTTATTGGGGGGGGTGGAGAGGTTTTTGCTATAGGGCATGTGTGCTTGCCAGAAAGACAGAGAGACAGAAAGACAGAAAGCAAGAAATCACCCCCTAGGGGGATAGCCACACTGCAACCCCTTCTCCTCCATTCTCCTCTCGAGATCTTGGGCACACACGCATACATGCCCAGCATGAATTTAAGCTACTGGGCCTGGGACTCAAATAGCGGTCAACTATATGGGAGTCCAGTGACATAACCATTACGGCAATCACTGGTCCCAGTAAATGCATTTTTAGGGTTTGTCATTGATATTTTCGCTTCGGGTTAGTGATAAAATGGGGGTTGGAATGAAAACAAAAATCAGAAAATGGGTAGATGAGCACAAGGCTTTTGTTTTTAAAACCCTCAGCAAGAGTCACTTATTTTAAATTCCTACCTCTCTTTCCCCTTATTTTTAAAGAATTATTTATATAATTCTATGTATTATTAGGTTTTAATTTGCACTCACCAAAAACAGAGAGAGAGAGGAAGAGAGAGAAAGTGAGAATGCAAGCCACCAGGTCTGGGTCTTGAACCATGGTTGGCCATGAGTGAGTCCACTGCTTTAACCACCATGCCATCTGCTGTCCCCCTCTTTTTTTTTCTTCTCATGGAAGTTATACAGGAAGAAGAGACAGGAAAAGGTAAATTTGTCTTTTTCCCTGTCTCCCATATTTACTCACTGATTGGAGGCACAAGTCTTGAACAATAAGGTGTCTGATGTATATGTAGTGGGGTTGAATATTTTTTGTTGTGAAAGAAAAAGGACCAAGCAATTATGGCAGCCCCAAATCTCTAGTGGCCTCTGCACATAGACTGTAGGTACAGTAAGCAGGTGACAGTTCTCATCTCTTATCCAAAGGAATCCAAAGGGAGGAAAAGGTGAAGAAAGACAAAAGTGACAGAGTGGATTGGAACTGGAGGACACTACCATTAGCACCAACTTCCCTACTCCCCTCAGTGACCCACTGCTTTCCGCGCCATTAATGCTGATGTATTTGGGGAGCCATCTGCTGAAGCACAGGTGTATTAAAGATCAGGACATTATTTGAAAGGTGTACATAGTTTTCTTTGATTTCCCCCTCAAATATTAGACGAAGATAGAAAAGGGAAACATGCAAGTGGAGATAGAGATATGATGTGATACTGTCAAAAAAATTTTATTTGTAAATGATGTCAACATTGTAACTAACACACTTGTTGAAAATGAGTACATGGAATATGTATTCAAACATATTTTATTCTGATTTCCCACTGCTCCTTTAAGATTTATTTATAGAGAACATCTTGTAACTTTTCTGGGTCCTGTTAAGCAAAAGAGAACTTCATATTTACTTTATAAACTATCAACTCAGGTTCTGTTCAGAAATTAGGATGTCCATTCCAAATTAGAACCGCAAACTCCAAACTTGGTGAAATTCACATCGTTTTCCCCTCCACTTGACCCCCCTGCAGGCCAGCTGCTTGCAGGCAAATGAGTGGAAGGGGTATGGTTGGTCTCCCCACTCCAGGTTACCCACACTTGCCAGTTGTTGCTATTCACTACTCTGGATTTGGAGAGCATGGAAAGAGACAGCAAAAGGAGGGAGGGTTTTTGCCCCCCCTCTCCCGCCCCCGAACTGGCATCATCAGAAGATGGCATTTCACGCTGGGGACTTGGCAGATGTTGAAAATTGCCTCTTTGTCTCCTGGGT
>NW_006204037.1:1676764-1689750 GCF_000334495.1 Tupaia belangeri chinensis
TACTTTTGTGGTTTCAGCAGCAGCCTCCCTGCTAGGCCCCCTGGCTACAACTGCAGTGATGCAGGCATAACCTCGGTTTTGAAGTGCTGCTGGTTAATCAGCCCCCCGCCAAGCCCTTGGATCCTTAGTGGGCCAATTCCTACACACTCTTGCTGTTGGCTTCCAACTGCCTTTCCCAGATGGTCCTCTTGGGAAGGACATGAAGTGGCTCAAAGCCAGGTCTCTTTCTTGCCTGTGATGTGAAGCTGGTCCACAGGACAAAGCCTACTGTGGAAACCCCTTTCTCTGGGCTTGATGTGATTGAGATGCAGCCCTGTTTGAGGGAGGGCAGGATAGGATTCACAGCAATACCTAATTCTCTATTTAATGCACTTTTCATTATTTCACAGGCAACAAAGGGTTTATTTTCTGCTATGGCTGCCTATGTTGATCCATCTTGTGTCAACCAAGAGAGACAATCTGAGTACATGGACAGTGCTCTCCGATCCCAGTGCAGAGCCTGGGTGATGTGGTTAAGCCTCTTAATAATAAAGCTTGGAACCCACTACTTTGTTCAGCCATTAAGTTGGCAGTTCCAAACTTACAGCCAAAGCCATCTTAACTGGGATAGTTCACCATAAAATATTTATTTTAATTCAAATAAGGGCACTCTCAATAGGTAATCAAACTAGGAGAGGGAAGTTTATGTTTCCTAGGTTTTTTTCCTTCCTATTTGGTGGGTGAGCTCATCAGCCACATAAAAAGCACTTTAAAATTAGATGTTTAAGTTAATTTTCAAAATTGCAACTGCTATTATTGAACTGAAACAACAGTTGTGATGGCACCTGTGATAACAAATGTAAATAAAAACAAACAGAAGCTACATTCAGTTTGTGAATTCCTCATGTATCAGTAGGCTTGGATCTCTCTTGACTTCATAGGGAGATCAAAGAGATTTCTAATATGACATGATGTCAATACCCAGGGCAATGATCACATTCCATCTTAGAAAATGACAAGATAATCAGTCTGCCAAAACCCGGTGGAAACCAAATTATACTTTATCCTGAATTCTATTTAGAGAATCAAGCAAGGACCCATTTTACTGTTCCATACTATGATGTGGGTGTGCTTACATTAAATCACTTTCAGAGAAACACTAGGTGACTAATTTGTGACAACGATATGTTTGCAGACTAACACATTCATAAGAACAGCAGAATAATGAGCTAATTTGTAAAGTACCAGATGGAGTTTACTGAAAGCTGGTGGCCTAAGCTATCATAATTGTCCCTTAAACTCCAAGACATTTTAACTAATCTCGCTACCCACATTCTTTGCTTTTGGATAAACAGTCCAAGGTACAACCAGTCTTCTTCCCATGAATGCAGGTCTCTGATATTTGAGAACAGTACTGCTGCAGTGTGCAGTTCTGATTTCTCCCCCTACTGTTGAATAGCGTCCCATAATTAGAAATCATTCATCTTAACTGTTCTCCAGCCCATGTCACTGTTGTCAATTTATTTTGATGTTGTTTCCTTTTTAAAAATAAATATTTATGTCTTCCATGAGCAATGGAGACAGAGACAGAGAAACAGCATTCCCAACAGCATTCTCATGACCTAATCCACCCATGTGGGTGAACCTTGTGGCATACTGTGGTTTTCCATTAAGCCACCATCCAGCCCCCTGAGGTTCTTTCTGTGCTAGACATTGAGGTACATTCACTCAATGGACAATCTCTTTTTTGCCTCTGTTTGCATATTGAAATAGGCACTGTATCTTCAGCACTTTTGAGATCTTTTCTATATTTAGTTCCTTTTGTCCAAGTCAGTCCAAAGATGACTTTAATCCCTCTCATCATTAGCTTCAGTGCCCTGCCTTTATTCGGTGCTTGCAACTGATAAATCTAAATCCTAATTTTAATCCTTGCTCTTTACATCTCCTTAGAGCTCAAAGTATAAAGTAGTTAATTTGTGCTACCAGGTTAATAGAAGGTTTTCTGGGGAAAAACAAACAAACAAACAAAAATCTTAAGCTCTACCTCCCCCCAAAAAAAATTTAAGGTGAGGGAGGAGGAAATAATTTCAAACTCATTTTACAAGGTCAGTATTACCATCATACCAAAGCCAAAGAAGTATACTACCAATAAATAAATGAATGAATGAAAGAAAACTACAGGCCAATACTCTGATGAACACAAATGCAAAAATCCTCAGCAAACCATTACAAACTGAATTCAACAGCACATTAAAAAGATTATAAATCATGATGAAATAGGTTCATCATAGGGATATACAAATTGATAAATGTAATATATCATATGAATACAATAAAGGACAATGTGAATATTTCAATAAATGCAGAAAACTTGACAAAAATTCAACATCCTTTCATGATTAAAATCTCTCAACAAATCAGGGACCAGCAGTTAGTGTAATGGCTATGTTGCTGAACTCCCATGTAGCTGACTGCGGTTCGAGTCCCAGACCTGGTGGCTTAAACTCACGCTGGGCACCTGTGCATGTGTGCCCAAAATCCCCGGAGGAGAATGGAGGAGAAGGGATTATGACGTGGCCATTCACCATGGGGTGTGATTTCTTGCTTTCTGTCTCTCTCTCTCTCTCTCTCTCTCTCTCTCTGTCTTTCTGGTGAGCGCACACTCTCTTTGTTGGGTTGACTCGACCCATTTAGAAAAAAAAAAAAAAAAAAAACTTTAAAAAAAAAAAAAACCTCTCAACAAATCAAATATATAAAGAACTTACCTGTCAACACAATAAGACCATATATGACAATTTCACAGCATTAAACACAATGATAAAAAGTTAAATGTGAATTCTCTAAGATTGGGAATAAGACCAAAAAAAAGTCTATTCTCACCACTTCTATTAAGCATAGTACTGGAGCTCCTTGTCAGAATAATCAGGCAAGAGAAAGAAATAAGAGGTATTCCAAATTAGGAAAAAATAAGTTAAATTGGGACTGACGTCATAGTCTAGTGTGTAAGACCCAGATCTCACATGGCTAACTGCACTTTGAATTCCAGCCCTGGTGGCTTGAAAAACATGCTGTGTGTATGCATGCTCAAAATTCTGAGAGGAGGAAAAATGGAGAAAGGACTATGGCATGATCATGTCCCATGGAAGGTGTATTCTTTTTTTCTCTGTCTCTGGCTCTCTCTGTGAGTGCACATACCCTATAACAATTAAAAAAGAAGAAGAAGTTAAATTGTGCTTGTCTGCCAAAAACATAATTTAATATATAGAAAATTCTAAAGATTCCAGTAAAAAGCTCTTAAAACTAATACATGAATACATTAAAGTTGCAGAATTGAAAACCAACATTTTTTTTGGAGAGATTTTTACTATAGGGCACGTGCACTCGCCAGAAACACAGAGTGAAACAGAGAGACAGAAAGCGAAAAATCATTCCCCGGGGGATGGCCACGCTGCAATCCCTTCTTCATTCTCCTCTCGGGATCTTGGGCATGTATGCACATACACCTGGCATGGGTTTAAGTCACCAGGCCCAGGATTCAAACCATGGTTGACTGCATGGGAGTCCAGTGACATAGATATTGTGCCAACTGCTGGTCCTGCAAATCAACATTTAAGAAAGTAACATTTCTATACATTACCTGAAAAAGAAAACTACCTGAAAAAGAAAACAATCCTGCTTATAGAAGCTACCAATAGCTTCTACAAATTAACTTCCAATCATAACTGAAATAGCATGGTGCTAGCATTAATACGGACACATAGATAAATGTAACAGAACAGAGATCCCAGATATAAACGCACGCATTTACAGCCAACTGATTTTCAACAAAGGCCAAGAACACAGAATGGAAAAATGACAGCCTTCAATAAATTGTATTGAGAAAATGACATTCACGAGCAGAAAAATGAAAATAGACCTTTACTTCACACTATATAAAAAAAAATATCAATTAAGAATGAATTAAAGACAAATGGAATGCCAGAAACTATGAAACTACTTGAAGAAAACACAAGAGAAAATTTCTATAACATTGGTCTGGACAATGGTTTTTTTGGATATGTCACAAAAGCACACAGGTAACAAAGTCAAAAATAGACAAATGAAATTACATCAAACTGAAACTCTTCCATACAGCAAACAAAGCAGTCAATAAAGAAACAACCTACAGAATCAGAGAAAATATTCAAAAGCTATACATCTGATATGGAGTAGTAAGAAAAATTTTAAAGAAACTCAATGAACTCAATAGTGAGAATAAATAATGTGATGATAAAATGGTTAAAGAACCTGAATAAATATTCTCCAAAATAAGACATACAAATAGCCAACAGATATATGAAAAAATTATCAATATCACTAATACCAGGGAAATGCAAATTAAAATCACAGTGTAATAGCACCTCACACCTGTTAGAATGGCTATTACCAAAAAGGCAAGGTAAGTGTTGGGGAGGATATGAAGAAACAGGAAGTCCTTGAATACTGTTGATGACTATGTAAATTAGTATACTATTAGTATGCCTCCAAACAGTACAGAGGCTCCTCAAAAAACTAAAAATAGAATTGCCATATAATCCAGTAATCTTATTACTAGGTATATAGCCTAAAACAAAACAAAATAAAATAAAATCAGTATCTTGAACAGATACCTATACCTTCATATTTATTAAGCATTATTCACAATAGGTTGATATAGAATCAACCTAAGTGTCCACCAGCAGTTGAACGGATAAAGAAAATGTGTTATACACACACGATGGAATACTATCAGCCATAAAAAAGAAGAAAATTCTGCCATGTGAACAACATGGATGAACCTGGAGGACATTATGTTAAGTGACATAAGGCAGGAACAGAAAGACAGATACCACACGGTCTCTCTCACATGTATAATTTTTAAAAATTTGATTACATAAAATCAGAGAGGTATTATGATAGTTATCAGGGAGTAGGGCAATTGGATAGGGATGATACATTGGAATGATGTTGCTCTACAAATAAAAATTCTAGTTAGGAAAGAGAAATAAGATCAAAATATCTATTGTACAATTTCATAGCTATATTATTTCATATTCCTGAAAAATACTAAGAAATTGGATGTTAAGTGTCCTTACCAAAAAAATGACAACTATGTGAATTAATACATATGCTAATTAGCTATATTTAGTCATTTCACAGTGTATATATACCTCAAACCATCATGCTATTCATGTTAAATACTTATAATTTTATCTGGTAATGTTTAAAAAGAATTTTATATGGCATAAGTGCTCACTGAAGAGGAAAGAGAGATAGAAAGAAAAAGTGAGAAAGCGCCCTCCCTCCCTCCTGGGAGGATGACCATGCCAAAAATCCCATCTCCCCATATTCCTGCCAGGATTTTAGGCACACACCTGGCATGTTTCTCAAGGCACTGGGTCTGGGACTAAGCTGCACACACAGACATGTGGGATCCAATTGTCTTAACCACTTCTACGCTGGCTGGCCCTTATCTGAAGATTCAAAAATAAAATAAAAAAGGAAAAGATTACTTACATATATAGTAATTTGCTCTGTTTGAATAAACATTTGCAAAGGTAAAAAAATAAGCTTCTCTGAATAAAAGGATGGTATGGTAGAAGGAACACAGGTATTTAGTAGCAGACAGATCTAGTCTCTTTTACTACTTTATTTATCTTAGAGTAGTTTCCCCAAAATCACTAAATCTTAATTTTGTCCTCTGGAAAACAATGATACATATCTCTTAGATTTGTTTGTGATTAGAATAGAAGGTATAGATTAATCATGTAGCACATGTAAGAATGCAATTCATATTTTTTCCCCTGATCCCAAATAGCCTACTGACTACAGCAAAGTGAATGTTAAATTGAGGGAGAAAGAAAGTATCAGTGTACAAACAGGAAGAAGCTGAATAATGTAAGCTTCTCGAGCAATTATTAATGCAAGGTGAGTTGGCAGGGTCAGCTGTAAACATAACCACAGAGTGGTTTTTGTATCATTTGCCTTAATGAGAACTTACAGTTAATTAGAGTAAGACTAACAACCCAGAAGAAATATAGGAAATGGACATAAATAAGCATATAGAAGAACTACAAACAGCTAGCTGTTTGAAAAGATAATCTTACTGATAACTGAAAATATTAATTAAAAATACAATGAGGGGGGGACCAGCAGATGGCATAATGGTTACGTCACTGGACTCCCACACGGCCAACAACATTTTGAGTTCTGTACCCACTGGCTTAAAACTTGTGCCAGGCACGTGTGCATGCGAGCCCACAATCCCAAGAGGAGAATGGAAGAGAAGGGATTGAGATGTGACCATCACTCTGGGGAGAAATTTCTCCCTTTCTGTTTCTCTCTGTCTTTATCTCTCCGGTGAGTGCACATGCCCTATAGTAAAAAATCTCTCTCTTAAAAAAAATAATAAAATAAAGTAATAATTTACCTATCACATTGGCATTTTCATTAAAATTTTTGTAGAAGACAAAATATCCAAGGTTGTGAGGGAGTGAATAATAGATACAGACTTTTTTTTGAGTACAGTTTAGCAGACGTTCAAATATAAAACACACATACGATATTATAAGTAATTCCATTTGTAACACCATATACTACAAAAATGATTGCTCAAATGCAAATATGCACGCATGTGCTATGTATTCATTTTGATATTGTTTATAATTTGTAAAACAGTTTTATTTCTATTGCTTTAACCAGATGCTGAATTCCTGGAGAGAGGGTAAAATCTATCTCCCTTCCTCTCAGTAATTTCCAAACTGCCATATATATAACAGCGTCAAAGGCGTCTTTATCTATCTATCTATCTATCTATCTATCTATCTATCTATCTATGTAGATAGATAGGTTGACAAATGATCAAACATTTTTTTTTTAATTTCCAGGGGTTACCATTTCTCCATCCTGCCAGGATTTTGGACATGCATGCACATCTTCCTGGTCTGTTTTTCAAATAGCCAAGGCCAGGATTCAATCCGCTGCAGGATCTGGCTCACTTAACCTCTAGGCTATGAGCCAGCCCAAATATTTTGTTATGTACAAGGATAATGATATAAATTCATAAAATTTGTGATTTGCTGTTTCAAAGGTCAAATAAGTATTTAAGAATAGGCAAATCAAAATTCATTCTTTTTTTAAATCCATTTAAAATTTTTTAAATGTTTCACAAAATAATTTCTCTTTACTCAACTTTCCAACCTTACATGAATTTTATTTATACTTTTAATAATACACTTGTTAGTTCTAAAGCCTTAACATAGTGAAAGAAAATGAAAATATCCTACCAAATGTGATTTTATTCCTAAGTCTCCTTATTTCATTTTCCACCCCTAACCACCATGGTATATGCAAAGCTTTGTTTTGCTTCCAGACTGTCTCTAGCATCTAAGGAACATAGAAAACACTATTTATAGGCCAGAATGATCTCATTTACCCTAGGAGCCCGAAAATGTTCAAATGAAGATTCAAACTCTCATTACTATTGGCTAATGCTTGGGCCCTATTCTTTTAATGACCATCTAATTTTCCTATCAGATGGAATGTGTAAAAGTGAGAGATGCTTTCCAAATGCAAACCTGCTCCTGATATCACTAGCAAAGAGTGTCTCTGGATTACTTTTCCCAGAGGTGGGATTGAGCCTTGTCAGCCACACCATCTAGAGCAAACTGACTTGTTTAACTATAATCATTAGTGAGATGTCTGGCCTAGTCTACAAAACATACTAAATAGAAACTAATCCATCTAAAGTGAAAATCATTAGGCAGGTAGTCAGCTCAAGTTGGCAACTTTATTATAAGTGAGATCCAACATTCAAACACACACACACACACACACACACACACACACATATACACACACAGTACTTTCTTGTTCAAGGAAAATTATATTATGTAACAGAGGAAAATATACATATGAAGTAAGTGTCCAGTGTGCTGGAAAAAGTCCTTTCACTAGTATGTAGTGTGACCCAGATCAGATGGTTAAATCGTGTATCTATATATCCTTCACAATATATGAATGGAGCTTCTCAAAATAATACACTGTATGGGACCAGCAGTTGGCGTAATGGCTATGTTGCTGGACTCCCATGTAGTTGACCATGGTTCGAGTCCTGGACCCGGTGGCTTAAACTCATGCTAGGTGTGTGTGTGTGCATGCCCAGGATCCCGAGAGGAGAATGGAGAAGGGATTGTGGCAAGGCCATCCCCCTGGGAGATGATTTCTTGTTTTCTGTCCCTCCGTCTCTCTCTATCTTTCTGGCGAGCACACGTGCCCTATAGCAAAAAACTCTCTAATAATAATAATACACTGTATACTAATTGATGACAGTCATTTAATAATTAGCATAAGAAATCATTTTCCTTCCACATACCAATTAGAAATATGCAATAGGACATGGAAAAGACAAAGATAAGTGGAATGCAGTAGTCTCTCCTCAGCCATGGTTTCACTTCCTGTGGTTTCAAATACCTGTAGTCAATCATGGTCCAAAAATATTAAATGGAAAATTGTAGAAGTAAATAATTCATAAGTTTCAGACTGTACATTATTCTGAGAGGTGTGATGAAATCTCACACCCATGTATAACTACTGCAAAACTAAAACTTGTTTTTCAGTCTTTTTTCTGGGGAAGGCTTTACACACTGAATCTTTAACTTTATTAAAAGAAATAACGAGATATTTTAATATGATAATCCTATAGTAGATATTAATATCTCCCATTTTATACATTTGGAATCTACAGAACCTAGAGTTTCTGTTATATGCCCATGAACCCGGAAAGTAAGAGGCTGAGCTGATAGGACTTCATAACCCACCTTTGCCCACTGTCCTGTGAAGTCGGCATTGTCCTGTTAGGTATAGATGTGGCTGGAAAGGACTGGATGGGAGGGAGGGCAGTTATAGAGACAGGGGATACAGTGAAAATGGTTGGGAGCTCTGTAACCAGTCAGTGGCAGGCACTTGGCTGACTTGCCTTTTCGCATTTAATCTTCCACCAAACTACTTCTACTTTGTTCGTGATACAGTGAGGAAACCATAGAGCAGAAGAGTTAAGCAAGTCATCCAGAGTTACAGAGCTAGTTAATAAGTCTTACAGTGAGTTCATAATAGTTCATTGTTTCTTTCCCCATATGTCTCTAATTTTTCTTCCTATTTCTTTCTTACAGAGAGAAAAAGCAAGTGACTTGTTTTACAATTCACTGATTTCATATACCTTTGGGAGTTTTAGTGCCATTTTGTTAAAAATAATGAATATTTTCCCCTGCCATTGGATGCCAAGATGCTATTTGAGGATATTGGGAGGCATTTTACTGACGTTCTGCTTTTGTCAACAGACACGCATAGAATTAGGCTGCAGTTTGATTCTTGACCCCATCAATGACTGTCTAAAACCTAATCAAAAGCATCTTGTTTTAGTTCCTCCATATGCAAAATTGAAATAGCTAGGAGTCTTTGTTTTAAAATGAGCGTATATGATTTGGCTAAGGCTGACATTTTGTCTTGTCTCCTAGGCTGGTGTTTCGGGGATTATTCATCTAGCACTGAGGGAGTGCCCAGCATCCAAGCCCCTCCTCTTTCCTATTTATTATCAGGCTGCTGCAGTGCAGTGTGGAAGCATCTAATCATTTAGATCATTAAAAATCAATCCAATGACCAAACAGTCCTGTACATCTTAAAGAAATGGCAAAAAGTACAGTATTATATTGCTATTAACTTACTCTGGGTTTTCTTTTTATAGCTGCCAGGAAAGTCATTTGGTAAAATTGATTAAACCAGCATGCCAAGGAGGAGAGAGGAAAAGAGCAGACAAATGTAAACACAAGGAGCTGAGAGGGCAGGGCGATGCTTTCCTTGGGAATGAAGTGAGATGTCACTAGGGGAGGCAGGAGGAGGCGGGTAGGAGGAAAAACCTTGCCTGTAGTAAGCATCCTATAATTTGGGATATAAGAGATTTAAGATTTAAGGATAAAAGCAACCAAAATGCAGAAACAACAGAGAGAGAAGGAATGAAAATGAGGTAAGCAAGCTATTCGTGTGCTTCTTACAGACTATCCACCTTTGTCACACTGCATGGTTTGGTGGAATTAATCCAAGAGACATCACTGGTACAATGATAAGAAGCTAATTTGATGGTATCAATAAATAACATTCAAAATTAGGGGAAACAGGGAGGAGTGCCTAGCTGCCTGCACAATGGAGTTTATTTCTGTAAGAACAATTAAGAAAGAAAGGAAAAGAAATATCTACTTTGTTCAATAAAACCACGAGTGCCTACAAATTTACACAGGCATTCTCTTATTTATTAATATAGTGGCCATAAATATTCACTCCTTCAAAAGAGCAACTACCTTCCCTTTACAGAATTGCATCCCCCCTCTCTCCCATCTTTCCCAAAAGAACTCTGGATGTGGAATCACATGGTGCTGACTGGATGGATTCTAATGTGGGGTGTCTGCCACCATGACGCTATTCCTAATTTTTCCCGGTGTCCTATTTAAAGTCACTTCTTAGCTCACATAGCTCCGACTCAAGCGTCTATAGAAAAGGGCAAAAAATCGATCAAGTATTTGTTTGCTTTTATTTACTGTGTATTGTGTCTGCTAACATTTCAAGTATAACAAGCGTAACACAAGGGACTTAAAAATAGCATTTAAAAGAGTATAAAGAAAGCAAATGTCATGTAAAAGAGTGAATGCACTTCCTTGGATGTTAGACATGGGCAATGAGAAGATACAGAACCATTATCTAATTGCACAGAAGACCAAACACTACTCTAAATGAAGTGACGCCCCCAAGAAAAGTTTTAAATTGCATTTACTCCATGCTGGGTATGCTACTTGGCAGAAGCTGGGATTCAGATAGCATTTATTTGCAGCTTCTAGCTTAGACGAGAGTAAACAGTTGTCTTAAATCGGAATAGTGGCCAGCTTCCAAGATGGCCCCCAACTGCTCTACTTCCTGGTATTTACGTTTTTGTATAGTCCCTTCTCCATACTATCCCAGGCTAGGTCATCAGACAGAAATGATGGTGTATCACTTTCAAGATCAGATTTTTATAAAAGACAGTGTATGCTTCTGTCTTGATATGTTTCTCTTTGTCTCTGTCTTTCTCTAGTTCTGTCTCTGTTTCTCTCTCTATTTTTATCTCTATCTCTATCTCTATCTCTATCTCTAGGGGATACAAGCTATCATGGGGATACAAGCTATCATGCTGTGAGCAGATCTCTGGAAGTCCCACATAGCAAGGAGCTGAGGCCTTCCAACTGTATGAGTCACTGTAGAAGTTGCTGGGTCTTGAGATGACTGCAGCCAAGCCACCAACTTGTGAGAGACACTTAACCAGGCCCGTAACTGATATAAGGGAATGATGAGCCATTTACATGACTGAAGGTCACATATGGAGAGATACATGGTAAGGGGCAGTAGTAGGTGGGAAGAAGGCAGTAAGGAGAGAAGCAAAATTTCAAGGAAGCAAGTTACGATCATCATTAGTACAGGATTATGCTTCCTTGCCTCATTGAAGTTAGGCCTGGGTGCTTAATTTGGCTAATGAAATGTGAGAATGACCAGAAATGACATTCGTTTTTCTAACTTGTATATGTCTATATATATGTGTGTGCATGTATACATATATATACATATATATATATATGAGATTTAAAAAAGGAATCATGATAAAGAATAATATATGTCACTTCCAGGGGAAAACCATTATGAACTGGTAATATAATGTCCTCTCTCCTCTGCCATGGGGTTGGGAATTTTCTAGATGGTAGAGTCTCCTGACCAAACTATGTCCCTAAGCGAAAAACAGAACCCTCTTCCCTCCACCACTAACCTATGATGAACATAAAGCATGAGTGAGGAATAAACCTCTGTGGTCTTAAGCAACGGAGATTTTGTAGCTGTATGTTGTAGCATGATCTAGCCACCAGCCAAGCTTCATTTTACTAGAACAGAAAGTGTGTCTCTAGCTAGGAATTCACTGTGGAAAAAGGATTTTTTGGTATAAGTAATCAGAACTCTGTTACAAAACCTGAAGTTCCTGAAAGGTGTAGTGATTCTGGGTAGATTGTGGCAATTTGCATAATGTGAACACCCCTAAGTCTGTCCTGGAAAGACAAAGGCCTGAGTGATAGAACTGGAAGAATGTTTTTCGCTCTAGATTCTTGAAACTTGGGAGTTCAAACACAGGTGCAGCTGTTGGATTTCCCTGAGAGAACAAGAAGGGAGAGTGCATTCTCCTTTCCCCTCTGCAGGTGATAAAGTATTGGCCCTGCCTCGGACGGACTGGAAAACATTAATATCTGGAGCAAACTTGTTGGTTCCTGCTGCAGGGCAGCTGAGAGACCCAGGAACATGAGTGAGGTGGTAGGTGAGGCTAGTACAAAGTGGCAACCTGAGCAAATACATACTGGACATACAGGTGCCCCAAAACATCCCAGACAGTGGCTAGACAGTGGGTGGAGTAGTGGCAACATAATGCTCCATGAGATTGATTCACAGGGAAAGGCCTCGAGTTCTCCTCCAGAGACCTCTCTGCATATGCCAGGAACTCATGTACTCTGGATCAAGGCTGGCTAGCTGAGGCTAGGAGTAGATCATGGCACGAAGACCCTATTGAGAACATTTCTCTCTCTCTCTCTTTCTCTCTCTCATTCATGGGAAAAATAAAAAACTTTAACAACAACAAAAAGTAGTTTTATTGATAATTAAGTGGGAGAATTGTCCAAGCTACTGGCATTTATGCTTGAGGAGATGGTCACAGAGATAGTGAGATTAGAGAACTTTAATGTGATCTAATTTAGACCCACTGGCTTCACAATTAAATATGCAAAAATCCATCTTTTCATTATGTATTTATTAACTTATTATTATTTCTTTGTTACAATAACTCACCTACATCCATCTGTGCCACATAGTTTTATGTGGCTTTACCTTGATCCTGTCAGGGTTTAAGAATTTAAAATCTTTTCGTAAGGCCA